>NW_027222982.1:0-300000 GCF_030179905.1 Drosophila bipectinata | reverse complement strand
CTGCGCCCAGGAATTTGAGTCGGATGCGCCCCAGCGCAGGGCATTGACACAGGAGGTGTGCGACTGTCTCTTCCTCTTCTTCGTCTCCACAGCTCCTGCAGTAGTCATAATGAGGCACCGCTAGTCTAGCCGCGTGTGCTCCTATTAACCAATGTCCCGTAATGGCCTTGATCGCCAGACTACAGTCCTGCCTATTCAGGGCGATGAGCATCATTGACCTCTTCCTAGATCGGATTGGCCATATCATGCGGGAGTTCCTGCAGTTTTGGAGGTTTCTCCATTTCCGCAGTGATGCGCGGTCAAAGTGATCCCTGCATTTTAGCCTACACGTAGCTAAGGGGATACCTACTGGTTCCTTCTCCGGTAGGAGAGGATTGGTAGTACCTGCTCTTGCTAGTTCGTCGGCGGCGCAGTTACCCTCGTGGTCCCTATGCCCGGGCACCCATATGAGGTGTATGTCATGCTGCTCTGCCATCTCGTTAAGAGATCTGCGACAGTCATTCACTGTCCTGGAGTTGGATGAAAGACCGTCAAGGGCTTTGAGTGCCGCTTGACTGTCTGAGAAGATACAGATTGTGTCCTGATTCCCAATAAGTGCTGGGGATTTGAGTGCTTCTCCGATAGCTATTACTTCTGCTTGGAAAACACTACAGTGGTCTGGGAGTCTGAAGGACTCATTTAAACACAGCTGTTCGCAATGGAAACCGCCTCCCACCTGGCCATTCAATTTTGAGCCGTCTGTGTAAATATGGAGGGAACCGGCTGGTCCTGGGATTTGTGTGTCCCATTCCTCCCTTGTTGGAATGTAGACCTTGTATTTTAAGGTGGGATTATCGACAGGTACGCAGTAGTCCGTAGACCCCGTTGGCGTGCAGTGGTGTAGATCTAACTTGGTATGTCCGTAGTCAGTCCTTTTCCATGCGCCCGTCTCTCGTAGCCTGATTGCCGATAGCGTGGCCATCTTGACTCCCATTATCTCTACTGGTAAAAGGTCGAGTATGAAGTCTAGTGTTTCTCCTAATAGTTTTGGAAGCCTTAAGTTTGGTATTTTGTACTTCCTGGTGAAGAGGACGAGCTCTGTTTTGGATGGGTTCACACCTAGTCCATTTCTAGCTGCCCATGTTGAGAGGACCCTAAGTTTATCCGTCATGCGGTCACATAGAGTCTGGGGAAATTTTCCTGAGAAGGCAATTGCGACATCATCCGCGTAAGCGATAACTTTGCAACCACCCCCTTCAAGGGATCGCAGTAGGCTATTAACCGCCACGTTCCAGAGTAGGGGTGAGAGTACGCCTCCTTGCGGGGTGCCTCTTCTGACGTATCTATGAATAGATTCTCCTCCTAGTGACGCCTCAACAGTCCTGTTTACCAGGATCTGCTTAATAAGGCGTACGGATTGATTATCTATTCCTAGTCCTGTCAGCGCATTGGTTATCGAGCTTGGTAGGATGTTGTTGAACGCACCTTCTATGTCTAGAAAAGCAATGAGTGCGTATTCCTTGTCACTAAGTGCCTTCTCGACAAAAGTAGTGATTTCGTGGAGTGCCGTTTCCGTGGATCGGCCCTTCCTATACGCATGTTGTGATCCCGAGATAGCATCTGGGTTTATAGTAAGATTAATATGGAGGCTGATTAGTCTCTCCATTGTCTTCAGAAGGAAGGACGACAGGCTTATTGGTCTGAAGTCCTTGGGGGTGCAGTGAGATGGTTTTCCCGCCTTGGGTATAAATACGACTTTCGTCCGCAACCACATTTGGGGTACAATGCCCATCCTGAAGATTGCTGAGAAAGCTGTCTTGACCCATGATTTCAGGTTGGGACCGGCTTTAATTAGTTGAGCCGGTACAATGCCATCTGGACCCGGGGATTTGAAGGGCTTGAAGCTATTTATTGCCCAGCTGAGATATCTATCATTCAATAGGTATTCAAGTGGATTGTTGGTGGGTGGGCTATTCCCCTGTGTCTGTATTTCCAGGGTTGCGTCTTCTCGAGAGCATCCCGGGAAATGTGTCTCTATGAGAGCCTCAAGGGTTTCTTTGCTGGACGATGTCCAGTTGCCCTCTGAGGTTTTAATGTATCCTACATTTGGTGCAGTAGTTGCAAGGACCTTCCTGAGTCGAGAGGCCTCTGATGTTTCCTGAATGTTCGTGCAGAACTCGGCCCAGGCATTTCTTTTTGCCTTGCGAAGCTCTTTATTATATCGCCTAAGGTCCGCTTTGTACGACTCCCAGGCTGCCTCCGAGTTTGTTTTTCTGGCAAAATTGAAGGCCTTGCGGGCCTTGGTTTTAAAAGGCGCAAGTGTTTGCGACCACCAAGGTGGTTTCTTTGACTTGCTTTTGCCCGATCTGATTTTGGGACAAGCTTTATTGAAAGCCCTGGCGCACGCTGCCGTGAGCGTATCCACCATGGAATCCAGGGCTGCCCTACTATCCACATTCCCTGTTGGAGGATTTCCCAAGGAACTATCTAGCTTCTTTCTATATAACTCCCAGTTCGCTTTTCTCGGGTTGCGTACCGTAAGTCGATTGAAGTTCTCGAAATTGACCACTAATTCTATGTATCGGTGGTCTGAGAATGAGTGTTTCTCTAGGACTCCCCATCTAACAATCCTGTCTGCTAGGGATTCAGAGTAAAGAGTGACGTCAAGTACTTCTCTTCTGTTCTTGACTATGAAAGTGGGTTCTGTACCCCTGTTACCCACCAGAAGATTGGAGCCTAGGATAAAATCGAAGATTGACTCACCCCTCTCGTTTGTGTCAGTGCTGCCCCACTGATGATGATGGGCGTTAGCATCACAACCTATGATCAGGTCGATCTTGTGCTTCCTGCTGTCTTCCACCAGCTGTTTGATCAGCGGGTGCGGGGGAAGGGCCTCCTGGTCGTGGCCCATATACGCCGAACATATCCTTAGAGGGCCATTTGGGCTCTCTACGGCTGCGGCTACGTGGTCTTCATTGCTGAAATTGGGTAGCAAAAAGAGGTTAAGGTTCTTTTTTGCGAGGATGCAGGCTCGCCTTTTACCTGTAGTGTTGGCTTTGCAGAGCCTGAACTCCGACGCCCCCAGCCCAAGAATCCTGTCTCCTAGGATCCAGGGTTCCTGGATGAGGGCCACATCTGCTCCACTCTCGGCGAGGTGGAGAAGGAGGGCAGCTGACGCTGCTTTACTGTGGTGGAGGTTTATTTGTAAGATCGTCAGGGACATCCTTACAAACCTCCACCACAGTTATCTCTGCCTCCGTCTCGGAGCCCAGCAGAGAGTCCTCCATTCCGACACCACCAAGCGCCCTTGCCAAGTCGCTCTCCTCCGAGGTGTACCCTTCTAGAATGTCCTCCTCCTCATCCGACATTTCCTCCGGGTGCCCCTCTTCGGTCGGCTCCTCCAAGTCTGGCTCTTGCGTGTCTGCCTCCAGACCAATACCTCCTGGCTTGGCCTTCGCATCAGATTTATATATACGGACCGAGACATGCTCGAATCCGTATTTAAGCCGGTGCTCCGTCCTCTCCAGGGCTTTTACGGTCTCCTCGTTTAGTGTGAGGACGACCTGCCTCCGCAATCCCACCGCCTCCTCGACCTTGGCGACTCTCCAGTCCGCCGTGGGGAGCGTCGGGTTGCACATCCTAAGCATAGTCAGGATGGTCTTAGGGTCGGCTGGCTTTTCTGTGAGCCACACTCGCGCCCTCGGTTTGCTGGGGATCTCGTCCCAGTCAACCGCCACCAGCTTAGCTCCAGGGTAGACCTCTCCAAGCGATGCAATCATCCGCTTGTAAGTCTCCACCGATCGCGCGTCTTGGCAAGCAATCACCTTGACGCTACCCTGGTACCATCCTGCGTCTTCGCATTCAGGTGGGGGTCCTCCACTTCGCAGCATCTCCTCCACGAAGCGCCCATGCAACTCGTTTACCACTCGTCGCCAGAGTTCCTTGGGGATGAGCCCATCCTTGGAGCCCTTGTCCAGGACTCCAATTAGGGTTCTTCCCTTCGTCACCTCAGCGAACGAGCGGTTGGGCGGCTGCGGCTGGGCCTTCCTCTTCTTGGCCTGGGGGGCTTCTCCCTCTGTGGACCTCTGCCTCTTCGCGCTTTGCGCGGCCTCCTTGGCAGGGTCTGACCCAGTGCGTCTCTTCGGATCCAGCCTTTCTCCCGCCTTTTCCGGATTGAAGTCGGGTAGGATCTCCCTTGCCCACTTAATAATCTCGGCCTGGTCCGGGTTGGCTTCGGCCGATGGGTCCGCCCTCATCAGAATGAAGGCTGCTCTTCTTCTGTCCTTGTAGGATCCTTTACGCTGCGTCGAGTGAGACGCTTCCGGACCAGGGTTCGCCTTTGGGGCACCGCCGGTTGGTTTAGAGGTTGACCCTGGGGTCTTCCTCTCCACACCGTTCGGTGGTCCCATAGCTAGCCCCGCTTTGGAAGAAGTTGCCTTGGCAACCTCCACCGCACCGGCGCGTCCCGCCTCCAGATGTTGTCCCTCTGTGGGGGACTTCTCCATCTCAGCAACTCCTTGGCTTTTGAGGGCCTTGGAGTTTGACGGGCCGTTGGCCCCATTTCCGGTCTTTTTTAGGGAGTTCCGCTCTCCGCTTTGGTTTTTATTATTAGGTAAAGTGTTCATATTTGGTCCCACGAGTAGGCGGGAAGGGGTTCGTCCATCATGACATAGCCCGCTTGTCACGATAAGCCTGGTTAAAACTGGGAGGTCGGCCTGTCCCCCAGAGTTCGCATATTAGCGTCCGAGCCCCCCCTCGGACACGCATCCTTCGGCATATGCTGTTCCACCTTGGATTGGGGTAATTTAAGGAAGGGAGTGTTCTTCTCCCCGCCCGACTACCATTAGCCAGCATCCTCGGCAGAGACATGACCTTACCGGGACCTGTTACCAGCCGCCCTCACGTGGAGAGTATAGTCGCACTACCAGCGGTGTACACAGTTACGGCACGCAACTGCTTGCGCGTAGGTCCCCCTGTTGTACCCGTTGGCTGATGGATACCTAATGTACTCCTCTTTCCATCCCTCTAGTGATAGAAAAGGGGGAACTGTTACTTATGTAAATGCTAAACTAAAGCACATTGCCTTACAGCCCATTGAGGAGGAATTTCTTCAATGTGCACCGATCTCGCTACACACTACAAATTCTGAGGAAATAATTATTAGTCCTATCTACTGCCCGCCAATCTTTTCTTGGACCACAGGACACTTTCAAAGGCTTTTTGCACACTTTAAAGCCCTATCCAAAAATTCAAAGTTCTTACTATGTGGAGACTGGAACGCTAAGCACCCTTGGTGGGGTAATCCTAGATCTTGCCCTAGGGGTAGGTCTCTTCTTGAATCTATCCACTCAAATGCTCTGCTGAATGTGCTGGCCACAGGTGGTGCCACTCATTTCCCGTTTGATCAGAGGAAAAATCCGTCAGCTATAGACTTTGCAGTTTATTCTGGCCTTCACTGTGATAGAACTCTCACCCACTCAGTAGTTGATCTGAGGTCTGATCACTTACCAATATTTGTTAAGCTTTCAGTTAGGGGCAATATTGACCACACTCAAAAACTACACCGGCTGCTCCCTTCTGGTTCCAAAATAAAGAAATTTCAGAATACTCTGTCAGAACTTACTCTGTTAAATACAGATATTAATAGTGGTCAAGACATTGAGGATGCGATCGACATCCTAAACCGTAACATCTACCATGCAGCTTCCTTAGCTACTCGCTATATGAATACTCATCACTCTATTCGCCCAGGGTATATCCCACTAAATCATAAACTCCGTAGACTCCAAGATGTTAAGATATATATGAAACGCGTTCAGTTAGCATTGCAAACTCCAACTGCCAGGAAAAATTTCGTGACTGCTTGTAGGCGTTTTACCAAAGCTCTACGTGAAGAAAAACTTAAAAGGACAAATTTGTTATTTAATAAAATTGATCCACTAGATCGCTATCGATTTCAAAAGCTTTGGAAAATCACTAATCATTTCAAAAGACAACCGGAACCCAACTGGCCACTCAAATTTTTTGATAATGATAGTAATAGTGCTAATGACTCATTCACCTGGACTAAAAGTAATGATGATAAATTAAACGCATTTGTTAATCACTTGGAAAAAAGGTTCTCACCAAAACTTACCAACACACCTGAGTTCAGGGCTAAAGTTCTTGCCGTAAAAGAAGAAGTCTGCCTCCAAAAATCCCTAATGGCTGCACCCAGTTGGATCTATCGTGAATCCTTTGACAATGTATCAAACAGCATTGGCGTCCCTTTCCGACCTATTTCACCTAGAGAAGTACAGTCCAATATAAAACTCCTTCAAAACAAAAAGGCTCCTGGACCAGATCTCATTGACAATAATGTCATCAAGTTACTTCCCTATAAAGCTATCCTTTATCTTACCCACATCTACAACTGTATTCTAAGACACGGCCACTTCCCCAGGCAATGGAAACACGCAGCAATCACTATGGTTAAGAAACCAGGAAAAAGTCCCTATGAAGTTGCTTCCTACAGACCTATCAGTCTTTTAGCTGGTTTCTCAAAAATATTTGAAACACTTCTACTGGACAGAATGTTTCATTGCCAAGACTTTGAGCAAGCCATTCCCTCTCACCAATTTGGCTTTAGAAAACAGCACAGTACTGAACAGCAGTTGCTACGCGTAACTCAACACATTTTATCTGCCTATGAGCAAAACTCTTTCTGTTCTGCTGTTTTTCTAGATGTGAGTGAGGCCTTTGATCGAGTTTGGCACGTGGGCCTCCTATCAAAACTAGCTAACCTTCTCCCTTACTCACTATACAAAGTCTTAGAAAGCTACTTAACTAATCGGACGTTCACTGTTAATGGAATAAATGGAGCATCATCCAAAACTGGAAATATTAAAGCTGGCGTTCCACAAGGGAGTGTTCTGGGTCCTATTCTTTATTCAGTCTTCACCTCAGATATGCCCATTCCTGAAGTTATCAACCATAACTCTGTATACAATCCTGAACGTCTTATCAACACACTGTTATCTACGTATGCGGATGATACCATTATTCTCTGTACCAGGAAGGAAGCTTACCAAGCCATTTACTGCAATGAATTTTTCCTTAGTCACATTACTAGCTGGGCCACTGATTGGTGTATTACTCTTAACCCAGGAAAAACGGTTCATGTACTCTTCACAAAACGCTCTACCTCCACCCTAACTGGGCCTAAATCACCTAAGATGAATGGTGTCCTTATTAAAAACGAACCTAAACATAGATACCTTGGACTCATATTGGATAGAAAGCTTGTTCTTCATCACCATATTAATATGCTTGTAAATCGGATTCGCTCAGTTACCATTAGTTTAAACTGGATCATTGGAAACAAAAGCAGCCTCCCTACAGAAAGTAAAATCTTATTGTACAAACAAATTGTTGCCCCCATCTGGCAATATGCCTTACCCATTTGGGGTGCGCTTATTTCTAATACTAATTTTCAGAAGATGGAGTCTGCACATAGCAAGCTATTCCGGAAAATTTCTAAATCCGGTAGATATGTTAGGAATCAAACTATACGTGACCTGTATAATATTAAATCTGTTGAAGAAGTCTACACTGAATCCAGCGGCAGACTTGCAGCCTCGTTAATTTCTCATCCAAATGTTGAGGCTAGACGTATCCTATCTGATCTCTTTATTCCTGATAGACTTGATAGGCCAAGATACAAAGACCAAATTGAAAAACACTTCCTTCCCTTGCGGCAGGTACTCCCGCAACAACAACATTCACAACACTTGCATTCTACCTTTCTGGACCAACTTCCTACTTTAATACGCTTCGAGCAACAGCAACTTGACTTACATAATAGTTTTAAAGCGAAACAAGCGGCTGAAGCCCGAATTGAACGTGAGCGTCTTGAGCTAGAACGGAATCCTTCAATGCGTCCCTCGATGTTTTGGGTAAATACCCTATCCCGAAGGCTTCGTAGTGGTGCTGCCACGGCACAGAAAATCATGAATCAGCCAGAATATATCCAACGTTTGATCATGACTCCTCTATCTCCGAGTGAGATTCCGCCACCTACTCCTGAACAGCAACTTGATGATAGGTTAGCCACCTTGAAGCTGCAAATTGAAAATGAGTTAGATCAATTTCTTGACTGTGATCAGCCTAGGGAAGACATAATTACTGTACCCTCTTCCAGCACCTCAAACGTCGTTACTCCACAGATTCCTTTATTAACTCGTCATTCGCCACATTTATCTGATGATCAACTGCTACTAAATCCGGCCATTGCAGCTTTCTGGGACACTAATGAATAATCATCCCGTGTGATGTTGATTGGTTCAACGTACAACGATTTAATTTCGCTCAGCACAACTGATCCTGTTTTTCCCATGTTTCACTAAATAAATAAGGAACTGATTAGTTTAATCTTACTTTACTGCCATCATTATTTATTCTTATCTGAATCAAATCCACATCAACTTATTTAATCCTCCATAAGCAATGTATAATGAATCATCCTGGTTGACTTTCATGTAGCAGCCCCTGCAAGGGATCGTGAAGTATTTGCTGCCAAGATACATGATGGATTCTCAACTTTAACTGAATCCATTACTCATAAAGTCCAAGAATAATCTAGCCAAATATGGACAAAGAATTTAAAATCGTTTTCATCAATTAATTTATTTACATACCAAGGTTGTCTGCCCACCTTTCTATCGATACGACTGGCCATGATGAGGACTCTTGTTTCCCTCTGTGGGATAATAATATTAACCGCAGCATACTGCTACTAATTTGAATTAAATATTAATATTCTTATTTTTCACGACTCCACGTTTTGTCAAAACGTAAACAATAATGGTTACTGAAAATTGTCTCTTCTTCTTATTTTTACTAATTATGCCTACACACTGCGGCTAGAATGAGACCAATATATGCTATACCCATAGAAACCAGACTTTTTGTCGGAAACATTGTCCCTTGATGCTTTAGCAGCATGTTGCTTAACATTTGGATTTGGAAACATTATCTGGCTCTTGACTGGCCAGGCAAACTCAAAACTAATAAGATACTTATGACACTGATTGTCGGGAAAGGCAGTAAAGCCATACCTTTCTCCTTTCTTACTTCTCCTTAAATCTCAGGTACCCTCTATTCTTGGAGATGTTTTATCTTGATACTCCGCCCTGGTGCACCGGCTCTCCAATACGTTCTTCACCTCCTCGTGCTGTGACCTCTGACTTGGCCCTCAGGACTTCAAATCACCGCTTGGCTGCTATGCTTAATGTGTCAATATACTTTTCATTTAGCTAACTCAATTATGAACCCACCACTATAGCTTTATGAATCTGTTAATTTATCTGTATTACTACATATAAGCGATCTTTTGTGACTTCTATATTCCTGCCGTTAATTCTAAACCACCAAGTTGCCCGGATACACTTATATACATCTGCGTCTTATTAATCTATTGGATACCTAATCTCCTAACTTCTGCGGTAGCCTCCAACAAACTACTTTGCCATTGGGTATCGGCTCTTCAATTCAATCTCTATCATCCCAGCCCTCTGACCTCTGATTTGGCCTCCAGGATTTAGGTCGTAGCTTGGATTCCACTTTCTTAGTCAACTGAAATTCCTATATTAAGCCTGTATAAATTTTAAGTCATTCTAGTAAATCCATTTGTATTATTCTTTAATGTTATTCCAAATCCATTCCTGCGTTTCTCACATGACTGTTAATGATTCATTTACATATATAAGCCTGTTGTTAATTGCTTTCTATATTAGTTAATATTTGTATAAAATGTATTAGTATAAGTAATTACTGTACGTTAAACAAATAAAAAGCTGAACCCGCTCTAGTAGCGGAAACAGTCCTATTGGTGCCCATCGCAGGCATGCATTGAAAATACTATAAAAAATTTTAATACCTTATTTTATTCAGCTACTACTCTATCTTCTTAAAGCCATTAACAAAAATCATCAATATGTGACTTTATTCCTTCACTCATCCCTGACGAATTCAAACTACAGATGTCTATGAATTTCTTCTGCTCTGGAGCACCGGCTTTTCAATACACTCCCCATCTTCTCGACGCTGGACCTCTGATTTGGCCACCAGGAACATAGGTCGGTGCCTTGACGCTACGTTCATACAAAAATGGACTCGCCGCTGCTACGTTACATTATTCTACAGCTACTACTTAGTTATTATTCCACAAATTTCTTGACTCCTTAAATATGTTTATTCAATGTTATTTATATATCTTGCCTATTTATGTTTACGCTCACTTGTGATTCCTGTTTGCACCTGTGTCCTAGCTTTAGAAGCAGCTACTATCTTGTTACTCCGCTGCTGTGTACCGGCTTTTCACTTCACATTTCTTTCTCCTGGCGCTTGACCTCTGCTTGGCCACCAGGTTTATAGGCTGGCGCTTGGACGCTAAATTCATATGAAATAATTTATAACTTAATTAATTCTGATTTTGTATTCATCTTTTATTAAGCCTGTATAAATTTAAGTCACTCCAATGAATCCGTTTATATTATTATTCAATGTTACTCCAAATTTTGTTCTTGAATGTTTACATTTCTGTTAGTGATTCATTTACATATAAGCCTGTTTATTATTGCTTCGTACCTTTATTTAATATTTGTATAAAATGTATTAGTATAAGTAATTACTGTACGTTAAACAAATAAAAAGCTGAACCCGCTCTAGTAGCGGTAACAGTCCTATTGGTGCCCATCGCAGGCATGCATTGAAAGAAAAAAAGTGCCCATCGCAGGCATGCATTGAAAAAGGAAAAAAAAGAAGTTACTAAATTATATACTACGAACAATTAAATCATTAGTTTTGACTGTGGCTAATTATTATGTGGAAAATTAAATAATGTGAAAGTTTTTATTCCCATACGTTAATCCGCCATGTGCACATCCAAATTATCTCAAAGTGAATGCCAAACCCTACCAAGCTGGAATAAATTGAATCATAAGCGTTGTGGCAAAAGTTATATGTTATTTATGTGTAGTGTGCGCCTATAATTTTTAATTTTCACAATCAATTTTTAACCTATTTTAAAAATGTTCCATGTGAGCTTCTTAATGTGCGCACACTACTATAATGTGCCTGTTCTGTGTATATGCAGATTACACACAAACAGCCTACTCACTGCACTATTGCATCTGTATTTTATCTGTGTTGACACTACGTAAATCCACCACTTCTAATACATCCAACTGAATCATACATTTTATGGCACCAACACATCAATCAATTGCTAACCACCACGCTGCATTACTCATACTATGTGGATTGATCTCTCTGATAATGCATCTCTATATGAATATGTGAATACATCAAGCTGCACTAATACTTCGTCAGCCTCATCAAAGCTTTTTAATCTCTCGTGAAAATAAAAAGCCACCACCTAGCTGAATCCAGCAATAACAACAATATGATTTCAATAATAAGAGTCATTATTCAATATTATTCTTCGCTGTGTTCTGTTTTTGCTGTGATCTAGTCTTTTTTATTAAATCTTCAGTAAACTGGCGGTCCGACCATTTATTTTTCTTATTGAAAATAAAAGGAGCAACTACAACAATACGGATTCGAAATAGCTGGCGGTCTGATCATTTGTTAAATTTTTTAATAAGCTCTCAACAAGTGACTGTGCTATCAAAACAAACAGCGTCACAGAAAATAAGTGTAATTATTCAAAGTAGTTTTCGAAACTTATACAACTACTTAATCAAATGCGACTGCACAACCAGAACCAACAGCGTCACATAATAATAAATAAATTACAAATTTTTAATCAAAAGTAGTTTTCGAATTTCATACTACTATATCTGGATGTTAGCAGTGCCAAGTAAAATTAAAGTTGTGTTCGAAATTCCAAATGGTATTATTTACCATCCAACCTCTTCTTTGATTCCAAACTGCTGATAAGTGTTTTAATACTCTGCTGCTATTGCCATCCGATTTACTACTACTGTGATTCCTACTTTTCTACTACTATGCCTAAAAGCTAATATGCTTACTTGCATATCAGAATAAAATTGTAAACATCGGTGTTGTGCGCTGTTGCCAGATTGGCCAGCTAATAATTAATAAATTAAAAGAAAAATTCCATGGCACTGATTGTCGGGGAAGGCAGAAAAGCCATACCTTTCCCACCTGCGACTCCAAACTACTAGATGACTCCTAAATCTTGACATCGCTGCCGCTCTTCTGAGGAACTCTCTGGAGGAACCCCAGCTACTCCGCCATGGTGCACCGGCTCTCCACTACGCTTTCCTTCCTTCTGGAGCCGGACTACTGATTTGGCCACCAGGAACACAAGACGGCATCTGGACGCTACGTTCGAATAAAATACTATAAAAAATTTTAATACCTTATTTTATTCAGCTACTACTCTATCTTCTTAAAGCCATTAACAAAAATCATCAATATGTGACTTTATTCCTTCACTCATCCCTGACGAATTCAAACTACAGATGTCTATGAATTTCTTCTGCTCTGGAGCACCGGCTTTTCAATACACTCCCCATCTTCTCGACGCTGGACCTCTGATTTGGCCACCAGGAACATAGGTCGGTGCCTTGACGCTACGTTCATACAAAAATGGACTCGCCGCTGCTACGTTACATTATTCTACAGCTACTACTTAGTTATTATTCCACAAATTTCTTGACTCCTTAAATATGTTTATTCAATGTTATTTATATATCTTGCCTATTTATGTTTACGCTCACTTGTGATTCCTGTTTGCACCTGTGTCCTAGCTTTAGAAGCAGCTACTATCTTGTTACTCCGCTGCTGTGTACCGGCTTTTCACTTCACATTTCTTTCTCCTGGCGCTTGACCTCTGCTTGGCCACCAGGTTTATAGGCTGGCGCTTGGACGCTAAATTCATATGAAATAATTTATAACTTAATTAATTCTGATTTTGTATTCATCTTTTATTAAGCCTGTATAAATTTAAGTCACTCCAATGAATCCGTTTATATTATTATTCAATGTTACTCCAAATTTTGTTCTTGAATGTTTACATTTCTGTTAGTGATTCATTTACATATAAGCCTGTTTATTATTGCTTCGTACCTTTATTTAATATTTGTATAAAATGTATTAGTATAAGTAATTACTGTACGTTAAACAAATAAAAAGCTGAACCCGCTCTAGTAGCGGTAACAGTCCTATTGGTGCCCATCGCAGGCATGCATTGAAAAAAAAAAGTGCCCATCGCAGGCATGCATTGAAAAAGGAAAAAAAAGAAGTTACTAAATTATATACTACGAACAATTAAATCATTAGTTTTGACTGTGGCTAATTATTATGTGGAAAATTAAATAATGTGAAAGTTTTTATTCCCATACGTTAATCCGCCATGTGCACATCCAAATTATCTCAAAGTGAATGCCAAACCCTACCAAGCTGGAATAAATTGAATCATAAGCGTTGTGGCGAAAGTTATATGTTATTTATGTGTAGTGTGCGCCTATAATTTTTAATTTTCACAATCAATTTTTAACCTATTTTAAAAATGTTCCATGTGAGCTTCTTAATGTGCGCACACTACTATAATGTGCCTGTTCTGTGTATATGCAGATTACACACAAACAGCCTACTCACTGCACTATTGCATCTGTATTTTATCTGTGTTGACACTACGTAAATCCACCACTTCTAATACATCCAACTGAATCATACATTTTATGGCACCAACACATCAATCAATTGCTAACCACCACGCTGCATTACTCATACTATGTGGATTGATCTCTCTGATAATGCATCTCTATATGAATATGTGAATACATCAAGCTGCACTAATACTTCGTCAGCCTCATCAAAGCTTTTTAATCTCTCGTGAAAATAAAAAGCCACCACCTAGCTGAATCCAGCAATAACAACAATATGATTTCAATAATAAGAGTCATTATTCAATATTATTCTTCGCTGTGTTCTGTTTTTGCTGTGATCTAGTCTTTTTTATTAAATCTTCAGTAAACTGGCGGTCCGACCATTTATTTTTCTTATTGAAAATAAAAGGAGCAACTACAACAATACGGATTCGAAATAGCTGGCGGTCTGATCATTTGTTAAATTTTTTAATAAGCTCTCAACAAGTGACTGTGCTATCAAAACAAACAGCGTCCCAGAAAATAAGTGTAATTATTCAAAGTAGTTTTCGAAACTTATACAACTACTTAATCAAATGTGACTGCACAACCAGAACCAACAGCGTCACATAATAATAAATAAATTACAAATTTTTAATCAAAAGTAGTTTTCGAATTTCATACTACTATATCTGGATGTTAGCAGTGCCAAGTAAAATTAAAGTTGTGTTCGAAATTCCAAATGGTATTATTTACCATCCAACCTCTTCTTTGATTCCAAACTGCTGATAAGTGTTTTAATACTCTGCTGCTATTGCCATCCGATTTACTACTACTGTGATTCCTACTTTTCTACTACTATGCCTAAAAGCTAATATGCTTACTTGCATATCAGAATAAAATTGTAAACATCGGTGTTGTGCGCTGTTGCCAGATTGGCCAGCTAATAATTAATAAATTAAAAGAAAAATTCCATGGCACTGATTGTCGGGGAAGGCAGAAAAGCCATACCTTTCCCACCTGCGACTCCAAACTACTAGATGACTCCTAAATCTTGACATCGCTGCCGCTCTTCTGAGGAACTCTCTGGAGGAACCCCAGCTACTCCGCCATGGTGCACCGGCTCTCCACTACGCTTTCCTTCCTTCTGGAGCCGGACTACTGATTTGGCCACCAGGAACACAAGACGGCATCTGGACGCTACGTTCGAATAAAATACTATAAAAAATTTTAATACCTTATTTTATTCAGCTACTACTCTATCTTCTTAAAGCCATTAACAAAAATCATCAATATGTGACTTTATTCCTTCACTCATCCCTGACGAATTCAAACTACAGATGTCTATGAATTTCTTCTGCTCTGGAGCACCGGCTTTTCAATACACTCCCCATCTTCTCGACGCTGGACCTCTGATTTGGCCACCAGGAACATAGGTCGGTGCCTTGACGCTACGTTCATACAAAAATGGACTCGCCGCTGCTACGTTACATTATTCTACAGCTACTACTTAGTTATTATTCCACAAATTTCTTGACTCCTTAAATATGTTTATTCAATGTTATTTATATATCTTGCCTATTTATGTTTACGCTCACTTGTGATTCCTGTTTGCACCTGTGTCCTAGCTTTAGAAGCAGCTACTATCTTGTTACTCCGCTGCTGTGTACCGGCTTTTCACTTCACATTTCTTTCTCCTGGCGCTTGACCTCTGCTTGGCCACCAGGTTTATAGGCTGGCGCTTGGACGCTAAATTCATATGAAATAATTTATAACTTAATTAATTCTGATTTTGTATTCATCTTTTATTAAGCCTGTATAAATTTAAGTCACTCCAATGAATCCGTTTATATTATTATTCAATGTTACTCCAAATTTTGTTCTTGAATGTTTACATTTCTGTTAGTGATTCATTTACATATAAGCCTGTTTATTATTGCTTCGTACCTTTATTTAATATTTGTATAAAATGTATTAGTATAAGTAATTACTGTACGTTAAACAAATAAAAAGCTGAACCCGCTCTAGTAGCGGTAACAGTCCTATTGGTGCCCATCGCAGGCATGCATTGAAAAAAAAAAAGTGCCCATCGCAGGCATGCATTGAAAAAGGAAAAAAAAGAAGTTACTAAATTATATACTACGAACAATTAAATCATTAGTTTTGACTGTGGCTAATTATTATGTGGAAAATTAAATAATGTGAAAGTTTTTATTCCCATACGTTAATCCGCCATGTGCACATCCAAATTATCTCAAAGTGAATGCCAAACCCTACCAAGCTGGAATAAATTGAATCATAAGCGTTGTGGCAAAAGTTATATGTTATTTATGTGTAGTGTGCGCCTATAATTTTTAATTTTCACAATCAATTTTTAACCTATTTTAAAAATGTTCCATGTGAGCTTCTTAATGTGCGCACACTACTATAATGTGCCTGTTCTGTGTATATGCAGATTACACACAAACAGCCTACTCACTGCACTATTGCATCTGTATTTTATCTGTGTTGACACTACGTAAATCCACCACTTCTAATACATCCAACTGAATCATACATTTTATGGCACCAACACATCAATCAATTGCTAACCACCACGCTGCATTACTCATACTATGTGGATTGATCTCTCTGATAATGCATCTCTATATGAATATGTGAATACATCAAGCTGCACTAATACTTCGTCAGCCTCATCAAAGCTTTTTAATCTCTCGTGAAAATAAAAAGCCACCACCTAGCTGAATCCAGCAATAACAACAATATGATTTCAATAATAAGAGTCATTATTCAATATTATTCTTCGCTGTGTTCTGTTTTTGCTGTGATCTAGTCTTTTTTATTAAATCTTCAGTAAACTGGCGGTCCGACCATTTATTTTTCTTATTGAAAATAAAAGGAGCAACTACAACAATACGGATTCGAAATAGCTGGCGGTCTGATCATTTGTTAAATTTTTTAATAAGCTCTCAACAAGTGACTGTGCTATCAAAACAAACAGCGTCCCAGAAAATAAGTGTAATTATTCAAAGTAGTTTTCGAAACTTATACAACTACTTAATCAAATGTGACTGCACAACCAGAACCAACAGCGTCACATAATAATAAATAAATTACAAATTTTTAATCAAAAGTAGTTTTCGAATTTCATACTACTATATCTGGATGTTAGCAGTGCCAAGTAAAATTAAAGTTGTGTTCGAAATTCCAAATGGTATTATTTACCATCCAACCTCTTCTTTGATTCCAAACTGCTGATAAGTGTTTTAATACTCTGCTGCTATTGCCATCCGATTTACTACTACTGTGATTCCTACTTTTCTACTACTATGCCTAAAAGCTAATATGCTTACTTGCATATCAGAATAAAATTGTAAACATCGGTGTTGTGCGCTGTTGCCAGATTGGCCAGCTAATAATTAATAAATTAAAAGAAAAATTCCATGGCACTGATTGTCGGGGAAGGCAGAAAAGCCATACCTTTCCCACCTGCGACTCCAAACTACTAGATGACTCCTAAATCTTGACATCGCTGCCGCTCTTCTGAGGAACTCTCTGGAGGAACCCCAGCTACTCCGCCATGGTGCACCGGCTCTCCACTACGCTTTCCTTCCTTCTGGAGCCGGACTACTGATTTGGCCACCAGGAACACAAGACGGCATCTGGACGCTACGTTCGAATAAAACACTATAAAAAATTTTAATACCTTATTTTATTCAGCTACTACTCTATCTTCTTAAAGCCATTAACAAAAATCATCAATATGTGACTTTATTCCTTCACTCATCCCTGACGAATTCAAACTACAGATGTCTATGAATTTCTTCTGCTCTGGAGCACCGGCTTTTCAATACACTCCCCATCTTCTCGACGCTGGACCTCTGATTTGGCCACCAGGAACATAGGTCGGTGCCTTGACGCTACGTTCATACAAAAATGGACTCGCCGCTGCTACGTTACATTATTCTACAGCTACTACTTAGTTATTATTCCACAAATTTCTTGACTCCTTAAATATGTTTATTCAATGTTATTTATATATCTTGCCTATTTATGTTTACGCTCACTTGTGATTCCTGTTTGCACCTGTGTCCTAGCTTTAGAAGCAGCTACTATCTTGTTACTCCGCTGCTGTGTACCGGCTTTTCACTTCACATTTCTTTCTCCTGGCGCTTGACCTCTGCTTGGCCACCAGGTTTATAGGCTGGCGCTTGGACGCTAAATTCATATGAAATAATTTATAACTTAATTAATTCTGATTTTGTATTCATCTTTTATTAAGCCTGTATAAATTTAAGTCACTCCAATGAATCCGTTTATATTATTATTCAATGTTACTCCAAATTTTGTTCTTGAATGTTTACATTTCTGTTAGTGATTCATTTACATATAAGCCTGTTTATTATTGCTTCGTACCTTTATTTAATATTTGTATAAAATGTATTAGTATAAGTAATTACTGTACGTTAAACAAATAAAAAGCTGAACCCGCTCTAGTAGCGGTAACAGTCCTATTGGTGCCCATCGCAGGCATGCATTGAAAAAATTATCTCAAAGTGAATTCCAAACCCTACCAAGCTGGAATAAATTGAATCATAAGCGTTGTGGCAAAAGTTATATGTTATTTATGTGTAGTGTGCGCTTATAATTTTAATTTTCACAATCAATTTTTTACCTATTTTTAAAAATGTTCCATGTGAGCTTTTTAATGTGCGCACACTACTATAATGTGCCTGTTCTGTGTATATGCAGATTACACACAAACAGCCTACTCACTGCACTATTGCATCTGTATTTTATCTGTGTTAACACTACGTAAATCCACCACTTCTAATACATCCAACTGAATCATACATTTTATGGCACCAGTACATCAATCAATTGCTAACCACCACGCTGCATTACTCATACTATGTGGATTTATCTCTCTTATAATGCATCTCTATTTGAATATGTGAATACATCAAGCAGCACTAATACTTCGTCAGCCTCATTAAAGCTTTTTAATCTCCCGTGAAAATAAAAAGCCACCACCTAGCTGAATCCAGCAATAACAACAATATGATTTCAATAATAAGAGTCATTATTCAATCATTATTCTTTGCTGTGTTCTGTCTTTGCCGTGATCTAGTCTTTTTTTTTTTTTTATTAAATCTGCAGTAAACTGGCGGTCCGACCATTTATTTTTCTTCTTGAAAATAAAAGGAGCAACTACAACAATACGGATTCGAAATAGCTGGCGGTCTGATCATTCGCTAAATTTTTTAATAAGCTCTCAACAAGTGACTGTACTATCAAAACAAACAGCGTCCCAGAAAATAAGTGAAATTATTCAAAGTAGTTTTCGAAACTTATACAACTACTTAATCAAAAGTGACTGCACAACCAGAACCAACAGCGTCACATAATAATAAATAAATTACAAATTTGAATCAAAAAGTAGTTTTCGAATTTCATACTACTATATCTGGATGTTAGCAGTGCCAAGTAAAATTAAAAATGTGTTCGACATTCCAAATGGTATTATTTACCACCCAACCTCTTCTTTGATTCCAAACTGCTGATAAGTGTTTTTAATACTGCTGCTGCTTTTGCCATCCCATTTGCTACTACTATGATTCCTATTTTTCTACTACTATGCCTAAAAGCTAATACGCTGACTTGCATATCAGAATCAAATTATAAACATCGGTGCTGTGCGCTGTTGCCAGATTGGCCAGCTAATAATTAATAAATTAAAAGAAAAATTCCATGGCACTGATTGTCGGGAAAGGCAGAAAAGCTATACCTTTCCCACCTGCGACTCCAAACTATTAGATGACTCCTTAATCTTGACATCGCTGCCGTTCTTCTGAGGAACTCTCTGGAGGAATCTCAGCTACTCCGCCATTGTGCACCGGCTCTCCACTACGCTTTCCTTCCTTCCGGAGCCGGACCACTGATTTGGCCACCAGGAACACAAGACGGCATCTGGACGCTACGTTCGAATAAAATGCTAAAAAAAAATTTTTAATACCTTATTTTATTCAGCTACTACTCTATCTTCTTAAAGCCATTAACAAAAATCATCAATATGTGACTTTATTCCTTCACTCATCCCTGACGAATTCAAACTACAGACGTCTACGAATTTCTTCCGCTCTGGAGCACCGGCTTTTCAATACATTCCCCATCTTCTCGACGCTGGACCTCTGATTTGGCCACCAGGAACATAGGTCGGTGCCTTGACGCTACGTTCATACAAAAATGTACTTGCCGCTACTACTATATATACTCTACAGCTACTACTTTATTATGATACCACAAATATCTTGACTCCTTAAATATGTTGATTCAATGTTATCTTTATATCTTGTCCATTTATGTTTGCTCTCACTTGTGACTCCTGTTTACACCTGTGTCCTAGCTTTAGAAGCAGCTACTATCTTGTTACTCCGCCACTGCGTACCGGCTTTTCACTACACTTTTCTTTTCCTAGCGCTTGACCTCTGCTTGGCCACCAGGTTTATAGGCTGGCGCTTGGACGCTAAATTCATATGAAACAATTTATAACTTAATTAATTCTGATTTTGTATTCATCTTTTATTAAGCCTGTATAAATTTAAGTCACTTTAATGAATCCGTTTATATTATTATTCAATGCTACTCCCAATTTTGTTCTTGAATGTTTACAATTCTGTTAGTGATTCATTTACATATATAAGTCTGTTAATATTTGCTTCGTACCTTTATTTAATATTTGTATAAAATGTATTAGTATAAGTATTTTCTGTACTATATGTTAAACAAATAAAAAGCTGAACCCGCTCTAGTAGCGGTAACAGTGCTAGTTTGTGCCCATCGCAGGCATGCATTGAAAAGTTTTTATTCCCATACGTTAATCCGCCATGTGCACATCCAAATTATCTCAAAGTGAATGCCAAACCCTACCAAGCTGGAATAAATTGAATCATAAGCGTTGTGGCAAAAGTTATATGTTATTTATGTGTAGTGTGCGCCTATAATTTTTAATTTTCACAATCAATTTTTAACATATTTTAAAAATGTTCCATGTGAGCTTCTTAATGTGCGCACACTACTATAATGTGCCTGTTCTGTGTATATGCAGATTACACACAAACAGCCTACTCACTGCACTATTGCATCTGTATTTTATCTGTGTTGACACTACGTAAATCCACCACTTCTAATACATCCAACTGAATCATACATTTTATGGCACCAACACATCAATCAATTGCTAACCACCACGCTGCATTACTCATACTATGTGGATTGATCTCTCTGATAATGCATCTCTATATGAATATGTGAATACATCAAGCTGCACTAATACTTCGTCAGCCTCATCAAAGCTTTTTAATCTCTCGTGAAAATAAAAAGCCACCACCTAGCTGAATCCAGCAATAACAACAATATGATTTCAATAATAAGAGTCATTATTCAATATTATTCTTCGCTGTGTTCTGTTTTTGCTGTGATCTAGTCTTTTTTATTAAATCTTCAGTAAACTGGCGGTCCGACCATTTATTTTTCTTATTGAAAATAAAAGGAGCAACTACAACAATACGGATTCGAAATAGCTGGCGGTCTGATCATTTGTTAAATTTTTTAATAAGCTCTCAACAAGTGACTGTGCTATCAAAACAAACAGCGTCCCAGAAAATAAGTGTAATTATTCAAAGTAGTTTTCGAAACTTATACAACTACTTAATCAAATGTGACTGCACAACCAGAACCAACAGCGTCACATAATAATAAATAAATTACAAATTTTTAATCAAAAGTAGTTTTCGAATTTCATACTACTATATCTGGATGTTAGCAGTGCCAAGTAAAATTAAAGTTGTGTTCGAAATTCCAAATGGTATTATTTACCATCCAACCTCTTCTTTGATTCCAAACTGCTGATAAGTGTTTTAATACTCTGCTGCTATTGCCATCCGATTTACTACTACTGTGATTCCTACTTTTCTACTACTATGCCTAAAAGCTAATATGCTTACTTGCATATCAGAATAAAATTGTAAACATCGGTGTTGTGCGCTGTTGCCAGATTGGCCAGCTAATAATTAATAAATTAAAAGAAAAATTCCATGGCACTGATTGTCGGGGAAGGCAGAAAAGCCATACCTTTCCCACCTGCGACTCCAAACTACTAGATGACTCCTAAATCTTGACATCGCTGCCGCTCTTCTGAGGAACTCTCTGGAGGAACCCCAGCTACTCCGCCATGGTGCACCGGCTCTCCACTACGCTTTCCTTCCTTCTGGAGCCGGACTACTGATTTGGCCACCAGGAACACAAGACGGCATCTGGACGCTACGTTCGAATAAAATACTATAAAAAATTTTAATACCTTATTTTATTCAGCTACTACTCTATCTTCTTAAAGCCATTAACAAAAATCATCAATATGTGACTTTATTCCTTCACTCATCCCTGACGAATTCAAACTACAGATGTCTATGAATTTCTTCTGCTCTGGAGCACCGGCTTTTCAATACACTCCCCATCTTCTCGACGCTGGACCTCTGATTTGGCCACCAGGAACATAGGTCGGTGCCTTGACGCTACGTTCATACAAAAATGGACTCGCCGCTGCTACGTTACATTATTCTACAGCTACTACTTAGTTATTATTCCACAAATTTCTTGACTCCTTAAATATGTTTATTCAATGTTATTTATATATCTTGCCTATTTATGTTTACGCTCACTTGTGATTCCTGTTTGCACCTGTGTCCTAGCTTTAGAAGCAGCTACTATCTTGTTACTCCGCTGCTGTGTACCGGCTTTTCACTTCACATTTCTTTCTCCTGGCGCTTGACCTCTGCTTGGCCACCAGGTTTATAGGCTGGCGCTTGGACGCTAAATTCATATGAAATAATTTATAACTTAATTAATTCTGATTTTGTATTCATCTTTTATTAAGCCTGTATAAATTTAAGTCACTCCAATGAATCCGTTTATATTATTATTCAATGTTACTCCAAATTTTGTTCTTGAATGTTTACATTTCTGTTAGTGATTCATTTACATATAAGCCTGTTTATTATTGCTTCGTACCTTTATTTAATATTTGTATAAAATGTATTAGTATAAGTAATTACTGTACGTTAAACAAATAAAAAGCTGAACCCGCTCTAGTAGCGGTAACAGTCCTATTGGTGCCCATCGCAGGCATGCATTGAAAAAAATTGAAAATTGAAAGCATTGAAAAAACAGGCATGCATTGAAAAAGAAAAGTTAATACATTAGTTTCGACTGTGGCTAATTCTTGCTTACGTGAAAACACTTATTATTGTGCTTAATCTACACCTGCACCCTGAATCCGCCAAGTGCATATATTTGACCATAACCCTATTTGAATCAAATATAGCATATATGTTGTGACAAATATACTATCTTAATCCTCTGATTAGTGAGTGCTCCTAATTCTAAATTCTTGCAACAAAATTTTTTTTTTTTTTTTTTTAACTATTTTAAAAAAAAAAAAAAAAAAAAAAAATAAAATACTGTACCACGTGGAATTTTTATTTGCATATACTACTCTAATAGCTATTGTGTGCGTGTAGTAGTATACATATAGCCAGTTACTTCATACATTACTACACTTACATTATTTCCCATTACAATCATATTTCATTGTATTGGTAAACTCACCACTGCACCAATACATCAAACGCCACCAATACTCCTTATAGTTCCATCTCATTACACCGTATCACTCCATCCTACTGCATCATTACATTTTAATTGCACCATTATATTACCATCCCTTACATAATTGTGTATTGCACGTGAAAAGATGGAAGCTGCTACCACTAAACCCAGCATTAATAACAAAGTGGATCTCAACATGGAAGAAGATGGAGTCAACTCTAATGGAAATGTGGATGCACTATCAGTGTCCATTGCCAGCTCCCCTAGTTCCTTTGAAAAAAGTGTCACTACATCACCTAGGCTTTCCTGGTTCTCTTCTGGCTCTAACCCGGCTCCAAGTGACTGCACAGCTATTAATAATCCAGCCTCTTTGAATCAGGAAAACTTCACTGAAATGGAGACTTCGGATGCTGACCACATGGAATGCAACACTGATCCGCTATCCACATCTACTCCAAAAATTTCTCGGGAACTCTCCCTGCTTATTGGTAAACCAGGACCAATGTGCAGTAAGAGGGAAAAAATCATTCCCACTATCATTATCTCTGCGTAAGCGCCCCAGACGTGGTACTTCTAACCATAACAGAAGCTCTTCTAAGAATACTCTTAAAGGCCCAACCTCTCGTGATAATCTTCTACTGGATGCTAATACAAATGTTACTAATATGCCTGCCATGAATAAAAACTCAGCTAAGGAATCCAACTCTCTCACCAACCGTAAATCCGAATATGAAATCCCGGCTAATTTTCTTCATGATGGACCCTCCACCAGCAAGGATGCTGCTAAACTACTTAGATTGTCATCTCTTCGTGATTCAGAGGATAAAATCCCGGCTATTTTCCTTTATAACGTTACCACCATCCAACCCCTTCTTGACTCTATCAACTCCATTCCTGGTGTTATGGAGAAAAACTTTATCACTACTACTCTTAATGGAAACCGTATTAAAATTATGTGCAAAAACTCCACTACGTACCAACTAATTATGAATCAACTAGAGTCTGAAAAGAAAGAAATCCACACACACCAATCCAAATCTGATCGCGGGTATAGAGTAATTATTCGTCGACTCCATCACTCCACTCCTTATGATCTAATCCGTAATCACATTAACAATCTGGGATTCACTGTTCGATATATTAACAATATTAAACACCGCCGCAGCCATAAACCACTTGACTTATTTGAAGTTGAACTTGCACCGTCCCTAGATGACTCGAATGGAAAAATATTATCTATTACTATGTTAGGTAATCAAAGAGTTACAATTGAGAGGCAATTACGAAGAATGGAACCAGCCATGTGTCACCGCTGCCAGCGCTTTGGACATACCAAGAATTTTTGCCGTCGTGACTTTGTCTGCCTCAAGTGTGCAGGCAACCACCCAACTACTGACTGTGCAAGTATAAATTTTTCCAATCCAAAATGTGCAAACTGTGGACTTGGCCATGTTGCCAGTTACAAAGGTTGTTCTGTATTTAAGGAGGCCAAATCCCGTCTCTTAGCTTACCGAGCTGATGTTGCCACCAGTCGCCCCAGAATCAGTACTAATACTCAACCTAATTACTATGATAATAATCTACAACAGCATCACCAACTACCACAGAATCCCTCAAAACAGCAACTTGATGTTAATTATGGAAACAATAAGGATTCACAGAGGTCCCCTAGTGATCATAGGGCAGCTACTTCGCCTAACTACCAACCTAAACTCAATAATGCTAACCCCTTTCATACTAAACATGATTTGGGAAAAAGAGTCACATTTAATAACCCTTCTAACAAGTCAATCCATATTCCAAACACACGTAACCCTGCTGAAAATCATTTAAATAAATTCCAACAACAGCTTAGTAGAGAGCAACGATTCACTCATAACAAACCTGCTTCCAACCAAAATAATGTTATGCGTACCACCTCCAATGCCAGTCAATCACTCATACCTGAGGGCTCTTGCCACCCAAAACAAACTCATGCAGCCTTAACTACTCCAACGGGCCGTCCTCAAAATTATTGGACCACTCCCTTGCCAGCAAATGATGACCTTTTATTATTAATGAAACAGAGTGTGTCCTCTGTAGGGGAGTTGGGTAAGAAACTGGATTCTTTCATCACTCTCTTTCAAACAATTTTTGCTGGCCCCAAGCTGCCCTCAGCTGTTGACAATTAACGTTTTATCCCAACAAACCATTTTTAATAAACACTGGATACTCTATAATATGAATCATTGTAAGTTTTATAACATTGACCTCCTGTATGCCTATGACTCAACTACAGAATATGGAATTAATCCCTTATAAACTGAGCGGATCTAACAATGCTATATCTGCTGCTACTAAATTGATTACAAATTACTTGCATGAATTTCTTATGAATACTTATGCTGATGATCCATACCTTACTGCTGACTCTCTCACTGTCTCTCTTTTAATCCATGAATAACTCCCACACGCAAGGATCTATGCATGTCATATATACATGTCAACTGTACTTACTCTCTCTCTAAAAGTCTCGCTCTTTGTTCTCGTTTACATCTCTCTAATGCGTAGTTTATTTCATTAAGCTACAACTCTACTTTTTCATGTTGGCTTTGCCCTCCATTCGCTCGCAAACCCTATTTGTATTCAGACGCAAAATTTCTCGTGCAGTACCAATACGACCCAGTAATGGCCACTTTCACTGACCAGGAGGTCTTCATTCCACCAATCATCGTTTACAATGTCACCTCCGTAGATGACATTAGAAGACTCCTAAATCCTCGTCGCCCTTTGAACCGGCAGCACGGAGTTCTCTGCATTAATCGGGACAGAGTTAAAATTAGCTGTGACACAAAAGAAGAACACTCTCGAGTTCTATCTAAACTGTACAGTGCTGGTCTGCAGGCCCACTCATTCTTCCATCAATCAAATACCAACCGACGATTCATTATCCGTGGGCTTCGTCACGACACTTCCATCTCTCATATACAAAGAGAGTTTGGTAAACTCAACTTCACTATTTGTTATATAAAAAACCTCAAATCATATCGTGACGGTACACCAATGGACATCTTCGTCATCGCACTGACGCCCTTTGATTTGGAGCGGATTGACTCTTTTCTTGCCATTACCAAGCTTGGAGATAGGCGTATTTCCATTGAGCGCCAGCGGAAGCGAGACGAACCCAACATGTGCCATCGTTGCCAAAGATACGGGCACACCAAAAACTATTGTCTCCGTGACTACGCCTGCCTTAAATGTGCCGGCCCTCACCGCTCAACGTGCTGCGATCGTCCAAAATCTGCAACCCCCAAATGCGTGAACTGTGGCGGCGCACACGTTGCCAACTTTAGGGGATGCAAGAAGCATATAATAGAAGCATTGGAATGCTACTTGGCCAATCGCCCGCTGCCTGTTCGAAACGATCTCCAAGGGCTCACTAGTTCATCGACTCGTCGTTGTGACTCCAATCGATCCTTGTCTCCACCGACAACTTCTCGTCATGCAATCGAAGCAGCAAAGCCATCTCAGTGCCACGTTTCTGACTCTTCGTCTAGCGAATCCTCACGACCACCAACTACGCCAAGCCGGAAAACTGATTCAACAAAGCCACCTCGCTGGGCCCAAATACTCGCCCAAGTCAGCTCCACCCACCCCACACCTCAGCGCTGTGAAAATTACTCTTCTTTTCATCGTGCTTCGTCTCCACCCACAACATCAGTCCGAATGATTGATTTCCCAAATACACCTAGCCGGTCACTCATGTCAGCCCACACTGGCCCTGACCACTCTACGCCTCGCCGTCATGATTCCAACTCACCATCCCGCAGATCACCGTCGCCTCCAACCACGTCCCGACATGCTCTTGTATCTTCCAAGCCACCTCGCCGAATTTCCTCGACACCTGACACCATTAAACCTGACTCCAGCTGCCCTTCACCGCAGCGACGCATCTCGAGTCCATCTTCCTGCCTGGCTGAATCTCCACCTAGGATATCCTGCCGGGCACTCAAACTTCTAAAACCCTCTCGCCGGTCGCCTGCATCGGCCCAATTGGATTCTAGCTATTCATCGGATGATGCATTCGTGTACAGAATTGGTGCCTTTAAAAACTCGGATATTTCTTTTGGAGCGTCTTCTTCTGAGGATTCATCGTTGGAAGAGGACCTGCTTGGCGCTGTCCAACGCAGTAATCGGATCGTCAAGAAACTCACTAAGAAAGTAGATTCCCTAACGAAATTGGTCAAAACTTTCCAAAACATGGATCCATTCTAACTTTTATATTCTTTTTTAAAAAAATACAAACATATGTTTAATCCATTATAAACTACTCTTTAATTAAAAACATAAATATATACCCAATACTTTATAAAAACTACTCCTCAAAACAATACTTTGATTTATTCAATGGTTCATTTTGCAACATTTTGCATTTCTCATCTGCGTGCCTTGGTGGAATCACTTGTATTAGCAGTTGCGTTTTCCTGGCTGATGTGCTGCTTAAAAAATTTTTTATTCCAGGAAAATGAGTGTCTACTTTGGCGCTTCCATTTTTTGCCACAACTATATAGGATTTCTAATTGTATCAGGCTTGCCAAGTTCCTGTTAATTTCTGCACTCTCGACTCAATTCAAATCCACGTTCACAATATTACTAATATCTAATAATTCTTTGAAAATAGATGTCTTGCTGTTATTACTTTTACTTACCGTATGCAGCCAATTCTAACCTGAATTCACGCAATTACTAATTTAGAAAACTCTAAACCTGTAAAACTACTAAATCTGTTAGACATACATGACCTACGCAATACTAAATCTGTTAGACATACATGACCTGCGCAATACTAAATCTGTTGTCGAAGCACGCACTGAACTCAGCGGCAGACTGGCAGCCTTGCTTGGATATACCTAAATTCAAATAGAACAAATTTACAAATATTCTTCCACTGTGGAAACCACTCCCACAACAACAGCAACCGCACGCTGCTGCGTGCTGGGGAAGGTTCCAGAAATCAGGATTTGATCGGAACATCCTGGAAGTGCTTGTTCATGACTTCACTGTTTCCGGGTGTGTTTTCGCCACCTGCTCTAGCAGCTTTTGTTGATGGGTCAGCCAGTTAGTTTCTGCTAATTGTAAATGTTTTAAACCATTATCAAATCTTATTAATACAGGAAAAACATAATTACTATACCTTCTTCAAATAATTCGTATGCTGTCTCTCTGATTCCACTAGTAGCTCTTCAGTGTCCACATTCTTCAATATTAATCTGGCTGTATTTACTGTCTGGAACACCAACCAATAGTCATCCTGTGCATTGTTGACATATTCAAAATAGTGCTCCAATTGTGTTGTGAGCTGCTTGCCCTGCGGCTTCTTGCAGGGGATTGTGATGTAGTCGCTGCCAGGGTGCATCTTGTGTTCTCGGCCTCAATTGAATTGACTCATGAACCCAAGATTAATCTGGCCAAATCTGGAATAAAGAAATCAAAATCATCTATTCACCTACCTGTATTACCAAGGCTGTCTGTCCACTTCAATGATGATATGGCTGGATACGCCAAGGACCCTTGACTCCTGTTACTGGATTACAATTATAATAAAGGAATTAGCCACAACATATTTGTCATGCTTCCACAAATCCAATATAAGTATGAATGTTTTTCTTTTCACGCCTCCTGCTTGCCAAATGTAAACAATAATGGCCACGGAAAATTTTCTTCTTCTTCGTGCCATTCACATATACAAACCTATGCCCTCTACTCTGCTGTTAGAATGAGACCAATATACACTATATTCATAGAATTTGGATTTCTTTTTGGAAACAATCTTATCCAAAGACAACAAGATGTCTTATCCTGATACTTCGCCTTGGCGCACTGGCTTTCCAATACTTTCTCTACCTCCTTGTCTGTGATCACTGACTTGGCCCTCAGGACTATAAATCACTGCCTGGACGTTACACTCAATGCTCTATATGTTTACTATCACGAATCTGCTGCCTCTACTTAATGAATCTGTTACACATCTATACTGCTGTTAATCCTATGCGACCATGCTACTTGGCCTCATCTGTGAATTCTAATTACCTAATCTTCAATCTCTGAGTATTGGATACCTAATCTTTTTTCTTTTTTACTCCTGTGGTATCTCCCAACCAACTACTTCGCCGTGGTGTACTGGCTTTCCAATTCTAACTTCACTATCCCAGCTCTCTGACCTCTGATTTGGCCTCCAGGATTCAGGTCGAAGTTTGGATTTTATTTTCTTAGTCTATATTAATTTTCTATATTAAATCTGTATAAATTTAAATTACTCCAGTAAATCCATCTGTATTATTCTTTAATGTTAATCTAAATTTTGTTCCTGAATGTTTACATGACTGTTAGTGATTCATTTATATATATAAGCCTGTTGTTAATTGCTTCCTATATTAGTTAATATTTGTATAAAATGTATTAGTATAAGTAATTACTGTATGTTAAACAAATAAAAAGCTGTACCCGCTCTAGTAGTGGAAACAGTCCTATTGGTGCCCATCGCAGGCATGCATTGAATTGCTTAACATTTGGATTTGGAAACATTATCTGGCTCTTGACTGGCCAGGCAAACTCAAAACTAATAAGATACTTATGACACTGATTGTCGGGAAAGGCAGTAAAGCCATACCTTTCTCCTTTCTTACTTCTCCTTAAATCTCAGGTACCCTCTATTCTTGGAGATGTTTTATCTTGATACTCCGCCCTGGTGCACCGGCTCTCCAATACGTTCTTCACCTCCTCGTGCTGTGACCTCTGACTTGGCCCTCAGGACTTTAAATCACCGCTTGGATGCTATGCTTAATGTGTCAATATACTTTTCATTTAGCTAACTCAATTATGAACCCACCACTATAACTTTATGAATCTGTTAATTTATCTGTATTACTACATATAAGCGATCTTTTGTGACTTCTATATTCCTGCCGTTAATTCTAAACCACCAAGTTGCCCGGATACACTTATATACATCTGCGTCTTATTAATCTATTGGATACCTAATCTCCTAACTTCTGCGGTAGCCTCCAACAAACTACTTTGCCATTGGGTATCGGCTCTTCAATTCAATCTCTATCATCCCAGCCCTCTGACCTCTGATTTGGCCTCCAGGATTTAGGTCGTAGCTTGGATTCCACTTTCTTAGTCAACTGAAATTCCTATATTAAGCCTGTATAAATTTTAAGTCATTCTAGTAAATCCATTTGTATTATTCTTTAATGTTATTCCAAATCCATTCCTGCATTTCTCACATGACTGTTAATGATTCATTTACATATATAAGCCTGTTGTTAATTGCTTTCTATATTAGTTAATATTTGTATAAAATGTATTAGTATAAGTAATTACTGTACGTTAAACAAATAAAAAGCTGAACCCGCTCTAGTAGCGGAAACAGTCCTATTGGTGCCCATCGCAGGCATGCATTGAAAAACAACAGCTTAGTAGAGAGCAACGATTCACTCATAACAAACCTGCTTCCAACCAAAATAATGTTATGCGTACCACCTCCAATGCCAGTCAATCACTCATACCTGAGGGCTCTTACCACCCAAAACAAACTCATGCAGCCTTAACTACTCCAACGGGCCGTCCTCAAAATTATTGGACCACTCCCTTGCCAGCAAATGATGACCTTTTATTATTAATGAAACAGAGTGTGTCCTCTGTAGGGGAGTTGGGTAAGAAACTGGATTCTTTCATCACTCTCTTTCAAACAATTTTTGCTGGCCCCAAGCTGCCCTCAGCTGTTGACAATTAATGTTTTATCCCAACAAACCATTTTTAATAAACACTGGATATTCTATAATATGAATCATTGTAAGTTTTATAACATTGACCTCCTGTATGCCTATGACTCAACTACAGAATATGGAATTAATCCCTTATAAACTGAGCGGATCTAACAATGCTATATCTGCTGCTACTAAATTGATTACAAATTACTTACATGAATTTCTTATGAATACTTATGCTGATGATCCATACCTTACTGCTGGCTCTCTCACTGTCTCTCTTTTAATCCATGAATAACTCCCACACGCAAGGATCTATGCATGTCATATATACATGTCAACTGTACTTACTCTCTCTCTAAAAGTCTCGCTCTTTGTTCTCGTTTACATCTCTCTAATGCGTAGTTTATTTCATTAAGCTACAACTCTACTTTTTCATGTTGGCTTTGCCCTCCATTCGCTCGCAAACCCTATTTGTATTCAGACGCAAAATTTCTCGTGCAGTACCAATACGACCCAGTAATGGCCACTTTCACTGACCAGGAGGTCTTCATTCCACCAATCATCGTTTACAATGTCACCTCCGTAGATGACATTAGAAGACTCCTAAATCCTCGTCGCCCTTTGAACCGGCAGCACGGAGTTCTCTGCATTAATCGGGACAGAGTTAAAATTAGCTGTGACACAAAAGAAGAACACTCTCGAGTTCTATCTAAACTGTACAGTGCTGGTCTGCAGGCCCACTCATTCTTCCATCAATCAAATACCAACCGACGATTCATTATCCGTGGGCTTCGTCACGACACTTCCATCTCTCATATACAAAGAGAGTTTGGTAAACTCAACTTCACTATTTGTTATATAAAAAACCTCAAATCATATCGTGACGGTACACCAATGGACATCTTCGTCATCGCACTGACGCCCTTTGATTTGGAGCGGATTGACTCTTTTCTTGCCATTACCAAGCTTGGAGATAGGCGTATTTCCATTGAGCGCCAGCGGAAGCGAGACGAACCCAACATGTGCCATCGTTGCCAAAGATACGGGCACACCAAAAACTATTGTCTCCGTGACTACGCCTGCCTTAAATGTGCCGGCCCTCACCGCTCAACGTGCTGCGATCGTCCAAAATCTGCAACCCCCAAATGCGTGAACTGTGGCGGCGCACACGTTGCCAACTTTAGGGGATGCAAGGTATTCATAGAAGCATTGGAATGCTACTTGGCCAATCGCCCGCTGCCTGCTCGAAACGATCTCCAAGGGCTCACTAGTTCATCGACTCGTCGTTTTGACTCCAATCGATCCTTGTCTCCACCGACAACTTCTCGTCATGCAATCGAAGCAGCAAAGCCATCTCAGTGCCACGATTCTGACTCTTCGTCTAGCGAATCCTCACGACCACCAACTACGCCAAGCCGGAAAACTGATTCAACAAAGCCACCTCGCTGGGCCCAAATACTCGCCCAAGTCAGCTCCACCCACCCCACACCTCAGCGCTGTGAAAATTACTCATCATTTCATCGTACTTCGTCTCCACCCACAACATCAGTCCGAATGATTGATTTCCCAAAGACACCTAGCCGGTCACTCATGTCAGCCCACACTGGCCCTGACCACTCTACGCCTCGCCGTCATGATTCCAACTCACCATCCCGCAGATCACCGTCGCCTCCAACTACGTCCCGACATGCTCTTGTATCTTCCAAGCCACCTCGCCGAATTTCCTCGACACCTGACACCATTAAACCTGACTCCAGCTGCCCTTCACCGCAGCGACGCATCTCGAGTCCATCTTCCTGCCTGGCTGAATCTCCACCTAGGATATCCTGCCGGGCACTCAAACTTCTGAAACCCTCTCGCCGGTCGCCTGCATCGGCCCAATTGGATTCTAGCTATTCATCGGATGATGCATTCGTGTACAGAATTGGTGCCTTTAAAAACTCGGATATTTCTTTTGGAGCGTCTTCTTCTGAGGATTCATCGTTGGAAGAGGACCTGCTTGGCGCTGTCCAACGCAGTAATCGGATCGTCAAGAAACTCACTAAGAAAGTAGATTCCCTAACGAAATTGGTCAAAACTTTCCAAAACATGGATCCATTCTAACTTTTATATTCTTTTTTAAAATACAAACATATGTTTAATCCATTATAAACTACTCTTTAATTAAAAACATAAATATATACCCAATACTTTATAAAAACTACTCCTCAAAACAATACTTTGATTTATTCAATGGTTCATTTTGCAACATTTTGCATTTCTCATCTGCGTGCCTTGGTGGAATCACTTGTATTAGCAGTTGCGTTTTCCTGGCTGATGTTCTGCTTAAAAATTTTTATTCCAGGAAAATGAGTGTCTACTTTGGCGCTTCCATTTTTTGCCACAACTATATAGGATTTCTAATTGTATCAGGCTTGCCAAGTTCCTGTTAATTTCTGCACTCTCGACTCAATTCAAATCCACGTTCACAATATTACTAATATCTAATAATTCTTTGAAAATAGATGTCTTGCTGTTATTACTTTTACTTACCGTATGCAGCCAATTCTAACCTGAATTCACGCAATTACTAATTTAGAAAACTCTAAACCTGTAAAACTACTAAATCTGTTAGACATACATGACCTACGCAATACTAAATCTGTTAGACATACATGACCTGCGCAATACTAAATCTGTTGTCGAAGCACGCACTGAACTCAGCGGCAGACTGGCAGCCTTGCTTGGATATACCTAAATTCAAATAGAACAAATTTACAAATATTCTTCCACTGTGGAAACCACTCCCACAACAACAGCAACCGTTTTACTTTTCTGGATCATCTACTACTTTATTATATTTTTAATTACACAATAGTTTAACTTAAAACAAGGATTCAAACAGAACAAATTAACAAATATTCTCCTCCACTGCGGCAGCTACTTTCACGACAATAAATCATCTCCTGCTTTCTCATATTTTTAAATTGAACAATAGTTTGATTTAAAACAAGGAATTTGGATCTAATAAATAATCTGAGTGAAAAGTGAGCATCTTAAACCGGAATGGGATCACTTGATGCATCCTTCGACGCTATGGTTAATAAATTATTCTGGAGGACTCTTAATAGTGCTGCTATCTGCTGGTAATCGGCACAGCAAATCAGGAATTAGCCAGTATTATTCAGTGATTGATTGAGATTCCACTGTCTCTGGACTCCTTTGTGGTGCTGCTGCGTGCTGGGGAAGGTTCCAGAAATCAGGATTTGATCGGAACATCCTGGAAGTGCTTGTTCATGACTTCACTGTTTCCGGGTGTGTTTTCGCCACCTGCTCTAGCAGCTTTTGTTGATGGGTCAGCCAGTTAGTTTCTGCTAATTGTAAATGTTTTAAACCATTATCAAATCTTATTAATACAGGAAAAACATAATTACTATACCTTCTTCAAATAATTCGTATGCTGTCTCTCTGATTCCACTAGTAGCTCTTCAGTGTCCACATTCTTCAATATTAATCTGGCTGTATTTACTGTCTGGAACACCAACCAATAGTCATCCTGTGCATTGTTGACATATTCAAAACAGTGCTCCAATTGTGTTGTGAGCTGCTTGCCCTGCGGCTTCTTGCAGGGGATTGTGATGTAGTCGCTGCCAGGGTGCATCTTGTGTTCTCGGCCTCAATTTGAATTGACTCATGAACCCAAGATTAATCTGGCCAAATCTGGAATAAAGAAATCAAAATCATCTATTCACCTACCTGTATTACCAAGGCTGTCTGTCCACTTCAATGATGATATGGCTGGATACGCCAAGGACCCTTGACTCCTGTTACTGGATTACAATTATAATAAAGGAATTAGCCACAACATATTTGTCATGCTTCCACAAATCCAATATAAGTATGAATATTTTACTTTTCACGCCTCCTGCTTGCCAAATGTAAACAATAATGGCCACGGAAAATTTTCTTCTTCTTCGTGCCATTCACATATACAAACCTATGCCCTCTACTCTGCTGTTAGAATGAGACCAATATACACTATATTCATAGAATTTGGATTTCTTTTTGGAAACAATGTTCCCAGTTATTTCAGGAACTTGTTGCTAAGCATTTGGATTTGGAAACACTATCTGACCCTTGACTGGTCAGGCAAACTCAAACTAATAAGATACTTATGACACTGATTTGTCGGGAAAGGCAGCAAAACCATACCTTTCTCTTTTTAACTACTCTCTATAATCTCAGGTACCCTCTTCTGGCTATTAACTATTTGACTCAGCTATTAGATGTCTTATCCTGATACTTCGCCTTGGCGCACTGGCTTTCCAATACTTTCTCTACCTCCTTGTCTGTGATCACTGACTTGGCCCTCAGGACTGTAAATCACTGCCTGGACGTTACACTCAATGCTCTATATGTTTACTATCACGAATCTGCTGCCTCTACTTAATGAATCTGTTACACATCTATACTGCTGTTAATCCTATGCGACCATGCTACTTGGCCTCATCTGTGAATTCTAATTACCTAATCTTCAATCTCTGAGTATTGGATACCTAATCTTTTTTTTTTTTTACTCCTGTGGTATCTCCCAACCAACTACTTCGCCGTGGTGTACTGGCTTTCCAATTCTAACTTCACTATCCCAGCTCTCTGACCTCTGATTTGGCCTCCAGGATTCAGGTCGAAGTTTGGATTTTATTTTCTTAGTCTATATTAATTTTCTATATTAAATCTGTATAAATTTAAATTACTCCAGTAAATCCATCTGTATTATTCTTTAATGTTAATCTAAATTTTGTTCCTGAATGTTTACATGACTGTTAGTGATTCATTTATATATATAAGCCTGTTGTTAATTGCTTCCTATATTAGTTAATATTTGTATAAAATGTATTAGTATAAGTAATTACTGTATGTTAAACAAATAAAAAGCTGTACCCGCTCTAGCAGCGGAAACAGTCCTATTGGTGCCCATCGCAGGCATGCATTGAAACGTGTCGGCGCCCGTTCACTTGCATGAAGTGCGCCCGCCCTCATGCGACCACCACTTGTACCAAGACCCGTGCTGACCCATCGCGCTGTTGTAATTGCGGGGGTCGGCACGTGGCCCTTTACAAAGGATGCCCGGAATTTCAACGTCGCAAAAGGAGAGCGGAGCATCTTCAAAGCTTGATGGCCGAACGTGAAATGGCTGGCATTGGTGGTCGACGGGCCTCAAGACCGCATTCGCCACAGAAATTATTAAATGCGCCCCAGGAACCTATACAAGCGGCTAAGGAACCACTTCAAGCGGCCATTGAACCAGCTCAAGCAGCCCAAGAGTCAACCCAAGAGGCCAAGGAACCAACTCAAGCGGCCACTGAACCAGCCCAACCAGCCCAGGAGCCTACCCAAGCGGCCCAGGAACCACCGCCTATGCCGAGCGCTGCGGCGGACGCCAGCCCAGGCCCTGCTCGACCAGACAAGAAAACGCTTTGTCAGCAGGTTATTGAGAGAATGCGGAGCATCTCCGCCACCGCCTATTTGCCGAATACTGATGGTCCAAACTCAGATGAATTTCCACGTGATATCATGTTCAGGCTCAATACGGCGTACGCTACATTAGGCGCCCTACTTGAATGTTTCGCCACGATCATTTCCATAAGTAAAATGGACATTCCTGAAGGGCCAGCAGACGACAACAAATGAGTGCCGACCTGGACAAGGACTAGGGACCAGAATCCCCGTATTATTTCTTCTTTTTATTTTTCTTTATTAAAGCTCCATGACGAGGAGTAGACTTGGCCGAATATGCCATCCGTTTTTGTTAATTACCATTAATCCTAGTTTTAGCCACTTTTGCCATTCTCTAATGAAGAGAGAGAATCATACTATTATTTGTTAAAATATTATTATAATATAAGATTACGTTGCCATCCACTTCTCCTGAGTATTTTTCATCTCTCTATTGGCTCACTCCCAGTTGGCTCAGTCTGTGACCAACCTGGGTTATACTGGCGCTAATCTTCTACTAACTAATGGCTACTTGGACCAGCGAACTGCTGCAGCAAAACATACAAAATATGTGCACTTCATACGTACATACAAAACCCACCCCTAAGTATGTGCACAGCCACCTGCAAGTATGTACATAACTGCTTGAATGTATGCGTATACGACCCATGGATCTGGGCCAACAGCAAGGGACATAAAATAATGGCACTAATCACCTCTAATCATCATAAAAATTGGCATTTTAACTATTCACTCTTGCACAGTTAAAAAAAAAAATACATCATAACATGCGTATTTCATATGTACATACATCACCTATCTCAACGTATGCACACAGCCAACAGCAAGTATGCACTTAGTTGCCCGAATTTATGGGCACCCGGGTCAACTAAAAATGGCATAAATTAATGACTTTAATCAACTTGAATTACCAATAAAATTGCCATTTGAATTAGACACTTGCTGCCACTGTTAAAAATACATCAAAACATTGGCATTTTACATGTATGTACATACATTACCTACCCCAATGTATGTACACAAACAACTGCAAGTATGTGCATAGCTGTGTGATGGTATCTGCATATGTAAAATGGATTTAGACTGGCAAAGAGGGACACAAATTAATGGCAAAATTCACCCTGAATCATCTATAATTGACAACTGAATTAGCCACTTGTTGCCGCAATCCAAAATACACCAAAATAGGTGTATTTTACATGTACATACATAACCTACCTCAACGTACGTACTTAACCACCTGCAAGTATGTACACAGCTGCCTGAATGTATGTGCATATGTTTTCATAGACCCAAATCAGCAACAAGTGACACAATTTAATGGCATTAATCTAATTTAACCATCTTTAAAATTGACAACAGAATTAGCCACTAGTTGCCGCATTTTAAAACACAACAAATATGGGTATTTTACATGTACATACGTAACCTACCCCAACGTATGTATACAGCCAATAGCAAGTATGTACATAGCTGCCTGAATTTATGGGCATATGTGCAATGGATCCTGGCCAGCAACGAGGGACTTTACATATTCCTAAAAAAAAATTCCATGGACTTTGGAAAATTAGCCGCTGCAATATACAAATATGAATAATGGATCTTGGCTGTCTAAAAATAAAATAAATTGGCCATTTTATTATCATTATACTTACATGGATGGCACCTTCTATCCCATTTGGATCTTAGCTATAACTATAACTTGATGCCAGCTTGTTTTGTCTGGATCTTAATTTTTACTGGGACCTCAGCTTTTGACGAATAATTATTCCATTTGGATCTAAACTACACTTCCAGCCACCTACACCTGGATCTAGTTTATTTTATTCAACTTGATGCCAGCTACCGTTTTTGCCTGGAACTTTATTTTTACCTGGATTCTACCTCCTGACGAATAATTTTTACCATTTGGATTCCGACTACTCATACCTGGATCTAGTTTATTTTAGTCAACCTGATGCCAGCTACTGTTTATGCCTGGAACCCAATTCTACCTAGATCCCACCTTTTGACGAATAATTATTCTATGGACCACAGCCATGACTCCAACTGCTGATATCTGGATCTAGTTTATTTTTTATTTAACTTGATGCCAGTCATCGTTTTGTCTGGAACCCAATTTTATCTGGATTCCCACTACTGACGCCCAACTATATGCACCTGGGTGCCATCCACTATCCCAATTGGTTTTAAAATCACTACCTGAATGCCAAATACTGATGATCAACTATACTGCCAGGACTCCAGCCACTTCATACATCTGGACCTCGCTTATTTTAATATCCATGGATGCCAGTCACCGATGAAAAACGAACCAAATTGGATCACAGCTAAGACTCTAATTACTTTCATATTTAGATCTTACTAATCTTTGTACTTGTCTGTATTCCAGCTAAGGTCTCTCAACTGGAAATCAGTTCAATAGTACCTACCTGGCATCCCAGCAGCTGACGAACAACCATACTTACTATAATCCCAACAGCGATCTAAATTGGTACTCATCAAAAATTTACCTGCCTGGCTGCCTAATATCTCAGCCATCGCTTCATCCGGAAAATACCACCACCTGGATATCAGCCTATTACTCCATTGGTTCTCAACGTTAAACATGGATATCTGATGCCGACTGACTCAGGATTCCAGATGCCATTCCAATGGACCAAATCACACTTAACTGACTGCTGATCCCAGCCTACTGACAAAAGTAAACTATACTTTCTGGATCCCTGCACAACTCCAATTGGAAATTTAAGTCAGCCATAATAACCTGGATACAAGCCACACTCTCCAGATGGCTTGCCTTTGCTGATGTTATTTGGGCAGATATCTCAATTGGCTGCTCAACACATACTCGCAGCCAGTCACATGCAAGATGCGTACCTGGATTTCTTGCCAACACTCCACAACACCTGGAGCACCTGTCATCGTTGGAAATTCGCCTACCCTGATCCCCTGGCCAATTTCCAATACAATCATGGCCCAAGGGGGATCTCGGAACGACATATATGGAGTGATGAGACGACCCTCCAATGTCACGGCCACACTGGAGCTACCTGGATTCACCTGGATCCACCTGGAGCTACTGGAAATATGCAAGATTTTCACCTGTACACCTTGCCATTCTCCACAACACCTGGAGGACCTGTCTACGTTGGAAATTCGCCTACCCTGATCCCCTGGCCAATTTTCAACCCGTGGCCCAAGGGGGATCTCGGAACGACATCTATTGGAGTGATGAGACGACCCTCCAATGTCACGGCCACCCTGGAGCTACCTGGATTCACCTGGAGCAACTGGAAACCCGCAAGATCCACACCTGGATTTCTTGCCAACACTCCACAACACCTGGAGGACCTGTCTACGTTGGAAATTCGCCTACCCTGATCCCCTGGCCAATTTTCAACCCGTGGCCCAAGGGGGATCTCGGAACGACATTTTGGAGTGATGAGATGACCCTCCAATGTCTATGGCCACCTCGGGAGCTATCTGGATTTACCTGGAGCAGCCTGGAAACTCGCAAGTTACCTGGATTTCTTGCCAACTCCCACAACACCTGGAGCACCTCGTCACTACTGGAATTTTACCCACCTTGGACCCTCAGTTTACCCACTCAAAACTGGTGGCCCAAGGGGGATCTCGGAGCATCATCGACGCAGCGACGAGACGGCCCTCCAATGCTTTTGCTACTGGAGTCATTTGGATTTACTGTGGGATATCATTACGAGCTTCCCGCCATCCAATTAGTGCGCCATTTCATAGTCCCTGCCTAGTGACTTACCCCTGGATCCCCTGGATAATTTTCATACCCTTTCGTGGCCCAAGGGGGATCTTGGAGCAACATTACATGGAGTGAAAAGACGACCCTCCAATGTTTCTGGCCACACCTGGAATCAACCTCCTCCAATACACTTGGATCTGCGTGGAAAATTGGCACAATACATACTAGGACATTTTGCCAATTCGCCATTCACCTGGAGCGCCTCGACAATGATGGAAATCTGCCTACCCTGGATCCCCTGGCTAATTTTCACACATGTGGCCCAAGGGGGATCTCGGACTGATCATGGATTTACCCGGATTGGAGTGATGAGACGACCCTCCAATGTACCGGCCACGTTGGAGCTACCTGGATTCTTTGAGGGATTTCTGGATTACCTGGACTTTCTCTGCCATCCACCACAGCGCCAACTAGACCCACAATTGTCGGATTTTAGCCTACCTTGCTCCCCTGGCCAATCCCCGCAGTACAGCGTCGGCCCAAGGGGGATCTCCGAGCATCCTAGTTGGCAATGAAGGGACGACCCTCCAATGTTTTCTGCCGCGACCGGAACGCCCCCGCCATTGAACCTGCCAGCGCCTTCCGTAGAGCGTCATGGCCCCCTGGCGGCATCGCGCGTTCCTGAAATAGAAGATGTCGCCTCCCGTGTGCCTTGGCTGCCGATGAACGCGGTCCCCAGTGCCCTTCTGGCACTAATAGTCCAGTGTCCTGTTGTGCCCCAGCAACAGCTCCGTTCCGGCTTTCTTCGTTGGATTAGGTTAAACATATAATTAATTTTTGTTTTTGTATTTTTATTTTGCCAATGTTTAACTAGGATCATTTTTAACGTCAGCCGTAATAGAGTAACGTAATTGAATTCCATTTAAATTGTATAATTAATATCCTTAAGTCTATATTTCTCGTGCCTAACGTTGTGAGTCCTCACCCGCCTTCCGAGACAGCGCAAAAAAGTTGCCGAATAATTATGGTAATGGGACGCTGTTCTTGGTTGGTTGGGTTGTTGACGTGCGCGTATTTGGACATTTGAAAGGACAATTTTTGATTTTTGATTTTTGCCATTCTTATAAACAATAGCCCACTAAGTAATTGTAAAGTAGTATAGTGGCTGATGATGCTGGATCGGAACCTCAGTAGCTGCTGCGCAGCATTTAGATTGATTTTTGATTTTTGCAACTGGCTACCGCTCACCTTGGCTTCTCTATCCTTAGTATCCTGGCCTTCTGCCAGTTTTTCAAGGACCTTCCCCACCGAGTCATAGTTGTTTGTTGGCGCTCGGTCGGGTCGGACGTGTGCTCGAGCTCTCTCTCTAAAGCGAACGTAGAGCAGCGAAGGTTTGCGGTAGTTGCCGTTGAGTAGCGCGGCGAGCCCAGTAGAGTAACGACGTGTGTAGGGAAAGCAGCCTAGTAGAGTAAAGTAATGATGTAAATTATAAAAAGATAATAAAGGATAAAAAAGGATAAAAGATAAAAAAAAAAAAAAAAAAAAAAAAAAAACAAAAAAACTTGGCAAAGGATTACCCCGGACTCGTGCTATTACGTGGCTCCTTACTCGGCGCTACCTGCTCCCCGATGTTTTTTATGCTGCACTGTACCTGTAAAAGGATAAGGGAATTAAGGGTTTTCTCTGCCATGTTAACGCAACAATACTTTGTTGCCCACTTAACAACGCCGTCTCTCTACCCCAGTTGGAATATTTCCTGGATAATTGCGGCCACCTGAAATGTAAACAAACCTTAGGAAGAGGAAGAACGTGAGCAATAAGAAAGTAAAAATTACTTACCACCACCGCTGCGTCTCCATCCCATGTTTAATGATGAAGGGGACCATAGTACTTGTCCATCTATTTGATTGCATGTTTCCATTGTCATTTTTATTTAAATTTTATGCACACGATATTGTATTTTGGCAATTTCTTTTGCATGTATTTGAGAGCGTTGCCACCCGTCATGCGCTTTTCACCCAGCCCTGTGATTTATCGATGCCGCCCTGGGACCCATTTTCAAATTTTGTTGCCAAGACTGCTGCGAGGGAACTCTCATGCCATGTTGCCAAGACCGCTGTGAACGTTTCGTAGCGCCACATTGCCGAGACTGCTGCGAGGGAGTCCATTGCCCCCATCCCGCAATGTATCAACATGTTGTTTGGCGCCATGTTTGCCAAGCAACAGTGACTGCTGCGAGGGAAGACATTGCCCCCATCCCGAAATGTATCAACATGTTGCCAAGCAACAGTGACTGCTGCGAGGGAAGACATTGCCCCCATCCCGCAATGTATCAACATGTTGTCAACATGTTTCTTTGGCGCCATGTTGCCAAGTAACAGTGACTGCTGCGTGGGATCCGTTTCTTCGCTCGATCCCACGAACTCTTTTCGGGATTCCGCCTTTCTCCCGTCATGTATGCTCTTTGGAGAGATTGCTGGGACAAAAGTTGCCCCTCGGGGTAATACCTCAGCAGTCTCTCCAAGCCTAGGCCCCCACAAGAGAATTTACAGCCGGCGGCGGCGGTTGTCTTTCCGAATCTGTCTGAAATAAAATCTAATCTGTCAAAGCCAAAACTCAAAACCAAATAAAACACTATTTAAAAAAGACAAAAAAAAAAAAAAAAATTAACAGACGGCAGTAACAAATCTGTCAAAACGGCTTTTCACTTTGAAGCCAAATCCTGGCGTCCTGGCGATGCCGATCCCGCTTTGATCATCAGGCTAAAATCAGAGTCAAGGTGGCTTTACGGGTCCTCCACTGCTTCATGTTCTACCCTGCCGCAGAATAAAAGCAACAGCAAAATCGTCCATCCTCTGGTCCAGCAGGCCTGACTCTTAGGATACTCAGAATAAAGCGAATTAATCTGAACGCTTTAGAGTGGCTGCACCCACGGTGTTCCTATTCAAATCCCACACCGCAAAGGTTGCCAATTTGGTTTCTGAAATTATGGAAACATGAGTCATACCGCTCCACCAATACGACATGACCAACCTAGATCCAAGTCTAACTTAGCTGATGGCGACGCATGGGCTGTATGTAGAGACAAATCCGCCGCAACACACCGGCTTCCCATCTTAAAATCCAGACTCCTGTTTCATGCAGATCCTCTTCTGGATTCTAGACTGAAACCTACAGCCTGGCAGTTTGCTCCTATCACAAGCACAATGCACCGCATATTCCGAACTCACAGCTCGTTCCCAGATCCGGACTTTGCTGCCGGTATAAAACTAAGACAGACAGCTTGCCTCTGAAACCAAATAAATAAAACTTACACCATAGCACAAATGTGAAGTACGAACATCCTTACCGTGCACTAGTTCCAATTTAGCTGCTGACAGAAACTAATCCGCAAAATGCACCGGCCCCTCACCTCGAAGCCACATCCTGGCGCTCTGGTGACGCCAATCCAGCTTTGGCCATCAGGCTTAAATCAGCGTCCAGACAGCTACCTGGGACCTCCACTGTTTCGTGCTCTACCCTGCCGCATGATAAAATCAGCAGGAAAATAGCCCTTTTTCTGGTCCAGCAGGATCCAAATTCACATCGCCAAGGCTGCCTATATATCCCTGCAATTTAGGAAACCATGATCCACACTGCTCCACCGATATAACACGACATACCTCGATCCAGGTCCAACTTGACTGCTGAAGACGCATAGGCCGTCTACAGCGATTAATCCGCCAAAACGCACCGACTCTCTACCCCGAAGTCTAATCCACTGGCCCATGCAGATCCTGCTCTGGCCACCAGTTAGCTGCCAGATCTGGATTATTGCTGCAAACACAAAGCTAAGATGATCACATTTTACCTCGCACCAGATCCAACTTAGCTGACGACAGCAACAAATCCTTACAAACGCACTTCCTCTTTCACCTTGAAACTAAATCTCTCGATGACACTGATCCTGCTTTGGCCATCCGGATGTGATCAGCGCTCAGCCAGCTACATCGGCCAGGAAACACTACCTCGGCTCTTAGCATGCTGCCAGTGGCAGATTTTGCCGCTAACTCAACGCCTAGACGGACTGCTTACCTCCTAAAACAAAAACAACATCAAATTAAACCAAGGTACTGATGGCTGACGATAGCAGCAAATTTGCAAAAACGCACTGGCCTTCTCACCTCGAAGCCAAACCTGCTGGTGATGCGGATCTTGCTCTGGTCATCAGGAGGGGATCAACGTCCAGACAGTTACAAGGGGACCTCCACTGTTTCTGCTTTATACCCTACTTCAGAATACAAGCAGCAGAAAGCGACAAATCCGCCACATCGCACTGGCTCTCCACCTCGAAGCCCAACCTCCTGGTTATGCAGACCCTGTCTTGGCCACCAGGCCGACATCAGCTGCCAGGCAGTTATGCTCGAATCTTCACCAAATGCACTACACCTCGATACATGGATGGAGGCAGCGGAATGATCGCACACTGCCTGATAATCACTACTCCGGCTCCCACTGCCAGATACAGTTTTATGCCCCAATATAATGCCACGGTGGACAGATGGCCTCCTAAAACAAAATAACACCAAATTAAATCAGAGCTCTGACGTTTTAGTATGATCATCCTTACCCAGCACCAGTTCAAGTTCTAGCTGGCGGCAGCAACTAATTCGCCAAAAACGCTCCGGCTTCTCACCTCGAAACCAAATCACCTGGTGACGCTGACTCTGCTTTGGCCAACAGGCTGAAAACAGCGCCCAGGCATTTACATAGGTCCTCAACTGGTTGGCTCTATACCCTGCAGAATAGAAGCAGCATCAAAACGTCTGATGTCTGGTCCAGCAGCCATGCTCTCAGGATACCCAGACGGAGGCGAACTAATCCGAAATACCCTGAAATGGCCACACTCACGGTGTTTCTAACCAAACCCAAACTGGAAACAGGCATGAAGCCATAATTCCAATTCACACCTGCAAATAGACAAATGATGATTCAAACCATGGCACTGATATGTCGTAGGGAAGGCAGAAGACCTATACCCTCCCTACAAAACTCACCCATTCTTATCTTACAGATGTCACCATGTCGATCCAGATCCAGACTGGCTGAGGGCAACGCACACGCCGCTTGATGGCAACAAATCCGCCACTACGCACCGGCTCACCACCTCGAAGTCCAATCTCCTGGCTATGCTGATACTGTTTTGGCCACCAGGTCGAAGTCAGCAACCAGGCAGCTACGTTCGTCTCCATCAAATGTACTACACCCCGCTATAGGATGGAAGCAGCAGAATGTTCGCCCTTCCCCGAATATCACTACTCCGGCTCTCGGAAGAGGAAAGATACCCTCCAGACGATCCAATCATGTGCTCCGATTCTACCACCTCAAGCGTGCAGTCAGATCTCAGATTTCTCCACTAATACAACGACAGGATGGACAGCTCGCCTCCTAAAAACAAACAAAACTAAATTAAGCTATTTCATTTATATTAAATTAAATCTACTAAAACCTAAATTAACATATAAGGCTAAATCAAATTAGAACTCTAAATCGCAAACTCCTACTCAAATTATTATCAATCCTACTATTAACTTACATATTTTGATACATAAATTGCTTAAAATCTCTGTTTTCCTCTTCTTTATATCAATATAGCAGCTGATCAAAATCAGACTGCCAATCTCACCTGTATTTAAATTCAAAATGCCTCTAAAACTTCGTATGTAAGCCCCAATGTAAAACCAGCTATGTTATGGTCCCTGCCGGAAATCGGCCCTTACATGTATATTTACTTAAGGCTTTGACATGTAAAGAGTTCAATAGTCACGTAAATAAATAAACTGACTAACCGCTCTGGCAGCGGCAAATCAGTCATAGTTGTGACCCTGAAAGGCACACACCGAAAAGCCACATCCTGGCGCCCTGGTGACGCCAATCCAGCTTTGGCCATCAGGCTTAAATCAGCGTCCAGACAGCTACCTGGGACCTCCACTGTTTCGTGCTCTACCCTGCCGCATGATAAAATCAGCAGGAAAATAGCCCTTTTTCTGGTCCAGCAGGATCCAAATTCACATCGCCAAGGCTGCCTATATATCCCTGCAATTTAGGAAATCATGATCCACACTGCTCCACCGATATAACATGACATACCTCGATCCAGGTCCAACTTGACTGCTGAAGACGCATAGGCCGTCTACAGCGATTAATCCGCCAAAACGCACCGACTCTCTACCCCGAAGTCTAATCCACTGGCCCATGCAGATCCTGCTCTGGCCACCAGTTAGCTGCCAGATCTGGATTATTGCTGTAAACACAAAGCTAAGATGATCACATTTTACCTCGCACCAGATCCAACTTAGCTGACGGCAGCAACAAATCCTTACAAACGCACTTCCTCTTTCACCTTGAAACTAAATCTCCCGATGACACTGATCCTGCTTTGGCCATCCGGATGTGATCAGCGCTCAGCCAGCTACATCGGCCAGGAAACACTACCTCGGCTCTTAGCATGCTGCCAGTGGCAGATTTTGCCGCTAACTCAACGCCTAGATGGACTGCTTACCTCCTAAAACAAAAACAACATCAAATTAAACCAAGGTACTGATGGCTGACGATAGCAGCAAATTTGCAAAAACGCACTGGCCTTCTCACCTCGAAGCCAAACCTGCTGGTGATGCGGATCTTGCTCTGGTCATCAGGAGGGGATCAACGTCCAGACAGTTACAAGGGGACCTCCACTGTTTCTGCTTTATACCCTACTTCAGAATACAAGCAGCAGAAAGCGACAAATCCGCCACATCGCACTGGCTCTCCACCTCGAAGCCCAACCTCCTGGTTATGCAGACCCTGTCTTGGCCACCAGGCCGACATCAGCTGCCAGGCAGTTATGCTCGAATCTTCACCAAATGCACTACACCTCGATACATGGATGGAGGCAGCGGAATGATCGCACACTGCCTGATAATCACTACTCCGGCTCCCACTGCCAGATACAGTTTTATGCCCCAATATAATGCCACGGTGGACAGATGGCCTCCTAAAACAAAATAACACCAAATTAAATCAGAGCTCTGACGTTTTAGTATGATCATCCTTACCCAGCACCAGTTCAAGTTCTAGCTGGCGGCAGCAACTAATTCGCCAAAAACGCTCCGGCTTCTCACCTCGAAACCAAATCACCTGGTGACGCTGACTCTGCTTTGGCCAACAGGCTGAAAACAGCGCCCAGGCATTTACATAGGTCCTCAACTGGTTGGCTCTATACCCTGCAGAATAGAAGCAGCATCAAAACGTCTGATGTCTGGTCCAGCAGCCATGCTCTCAGGATACCCAGACGGAGGCGAACTAATCCGAAATACCCTGAAATGGCCACACTCACGGTGTTTCTAACCAAACCCAAACTGGAAACAGGCATGAAGCCATAATTCCAATTCACACCTGCAAATAGACAAATGATGATTCAAACCATGGCACTGATATGTCGTAGGGAAGGCAGAAGACCTATACCCTCCCTACAAAACTCACCCATTCTTATCTTACAGATGTCACCATGTCGATCCAGATCCAGACTGGCTGAGGGCAACGCACACGCCGCTTGATGGCAACAAATCCGCCACTACGCACCGGCTCACCACCTCGAAGTCCAATCTCCTGGCTATGCTGATACTGTTTTGGCCACCAGGTCGAAGTCAGCAACCAGGCAGCTACGTTCGTCTCCATCAAATGTACTACACCCCGCTATAGGATGGAAGCAGCAGAATGTTCGCCCTTCCCCGAATATCACTACTCCGGCTCTCGGAAGAGGAAAGATACCCTCCAGACGATCCAATCATGTGCTCCGATTCTACCACCTCAAGCGTGCAGTCAGATCTCAGATTTCGCCACTAATACAACGACAGGATGGACAGCTCGCCTCCTAAAAACAAACAAAACTAAATTAAGCTATTTCATTTATATTAAATTAAATCTACTAAAACCTAAATTAACATATAAGGCTAAATCAAATTAGAACTCTAAATCGCAAACTCCTACTCAAATTATTATCAATCCTACTATTAACTTACATATTTTGATACATAAATTGCTTAAAATCTCTGTTTTCCTCTTCTTTATATCAATATAGCAGCTGATCAAAATCAGACTGCCAATCTCACCTGTATTTAAATTCAAAATGCCTCTAAAACTTCGTATGTAAGCCCCAATGTAAAACCAGCTATGTTATGGTCCCTGCCGGAAATCGGCCCTTACATGTATATTTACTTAAGGCTTTGACATGTAAAGAGTTCAATAGTCACGTAAATAAATAAACTGACTAACCGCTCTGGCAGCGGCAAATCAGTCATAGTTGTGACCCTGAAAGGCACACACCGAAAAGCCACATCCTGGCGCCCTGGTGACGCCAATCCAGCTTTGGCCATCAGGCTTAAATCAGCGTCCAGACAGCTACCTGGGAACTCCACTGTTTCGTGCTCTACCCTGCTGCATGATAAAATCAGCAGGAAAATAGCCCTTTGGTCCAGCAGGATCCAAATTCACATCGCCAAGGCTGCCTATATATCCCTGCAATTTAGGAAATCATGATCCACACTGCTCCACCGATATAACATGACATACCTCGATCCAGGTCCAACTTGACTGCTGAAGACGCATAGGCCGTCTACAGCGATTAATCCGCCAAAACGCACCGACTCTCTACCCCGAAGTCTAATCCACTGGCCCATGCAGATCCTGCTCTGGCCACCAGTTAGCTGCCAGATCTGGATTATTGCTGTAAACACAAAGCTAAGATGATCACATTTTACCTCGCACCAGATCCAACTTAGCTGACGGCAGCAACAAATCCTTACAAACGCACTTCCTCTTTCACCTTGAAACTAAATCTCCCGATGACACTGATCCTGCTTTGGCCATCCGGATGTGATCAGCGCTCAGCCAGCTACATCGGCCAGGAAACACTACCTCGGCTCTTAGCATGCTGCCAGTGGCAGATTTTGCCGCTAACTCAACGCCTAGATGGACTGCTTACCTCCTAAAACAAAAACAACATCAAATTAAACCAAGGTACTGATGGCTGACGATAGCAGCAAATTTGCAAAAACGCACTGGCCTTCTCACCTCGAAGCCAAACCTGCTGGTGATGCGGATCTTGCTCTGGTCATCAGGAGGGGATCAACGTCCAGACAGTTACAAGGGGACCTCCACTGTTTCTGCTTTATACCCTACTTCAGAATACAAGCAGCAGAAAGCGACAAATCCGCCACATCGCACTGGCTCTCCACCTCGAAGCCCAACCTCCTGGTTATGCAGACCCTGTCTTGGCCACCAGGCCGACATCAGCTGCCAGGCAGTTATGCTCGAATCTTCACCAAATGCACTACACCTCGATACATGGATGGAGGCAGCGGAATGATCGCACACTGCCTGATAATCACTACTCCGGCTCCCACTGCCAGATACAGTTTTATGCCCCAATATAATGCCACGGTGGACAGATGGCCTCCTAAAACAAAATAACACCAAATTAAATCAGAGCTCTGACGTTTTAGTATGATCATCCTTACCCAGCACTAGTTCAAGTTCTAGCTGGCGGCAGCAACTAATTCGCCAAAAACGCTCCGGCTTTTCACCTCGAAACCAAATCACCTGGTGACGCTGACTCTGCTTTGGCCAACAGGCTGAAAACAGCGCCCAGGCATTTACATAGGTCCTCAACTGGTTGGCTCTATACCCTGCAGAATAGAAGCAGCATCAAAACGCCTGATGTCTGGTCCAGCAGCCATGCTCTCAGGATACTCAGACGGAGGCGAACTAATCCGAAATACCCTGAAATGGCCACACTCACGGCGTTCTAACTAAATCCAAACTGGAAACAGGCATGAAGCCATAATTCCAATTCACACCTGCAAATAGACAAATGATGATTCAAACCATGGCACTGATATGTCGTAGGGAAGGCAGAAGACCTATACCCTCCCTACAAACTCACCCATTCTTATCTTACAGATGTCACCATGTCGATCCAGATCCAGACTGGCTGAGGGCAACGCACACGCCGCTTGAGGGCAACAAATCCGCCACTACGCACCGGCTCACCACCTCGAAGTCCAATTTCCTGGTCATGCTGATCCTGTATTGGCCACCAGGCCGAAGCCAGCAACCAGGCAGCTACGTTCGTCTCCATCAAATGTACTACACCCCGCTATAGGATGGAAGCAGCAGAATGTTCGCCCTTCCCTGAATATCACTACTCCGGCTCTCCGAAGAGGAAATATACCCTCCAGACGAACCAATTATGTGCTCCGATTCTACCACCTCAAGCGTGCAGTCAGATCTCAGATTTCGCCACTAATACAACGACAGGATGGACAGCTTGCCTCCTAAAAATAAACAAAACTAAATTAAGCTATTTCATTTATATTAAATTAAATCTACTAAAACCTAAATTAACATATAAGGCTAAATCAAATTAGAACTCTAAATCGCAAACTCCTACTCAAATTATTATCAATCCTACTATTAACTTACATATTTTGATACACAAATTGCTTAAAATCTCTGTTTTCCTCTTCTTTATATTAAAATAGCAGCTGATCAAAATCAGACTGCCAATCTCACCTGTATTTAAAATTCAAAATGCCTCTAAAACTTCGTATGTAAGCCCCAATGTAAAACCAGCTATGTTATGGTCCCTGCCGGAAATCGGCCCTTACATGTATATTTACTTAAGGCTTTGACATGTAAAGAGTTCAATAGTCACGTAAATAAATAAACTGACTAACCGCTCTGGCAGTGGCAAATCAGTCATAGTTGTGACCCTGAAAGGCACACACCGAAATCTCTCTTTAATATATCAAATCATATACAAAACCGCAAACCCCATAAAAACATAAAATTAATACAAATTAAACATTTAGTTCTCCTTATAACTTTTTGGCTCACAAACCAGTGGAAGTGATTGTGAAAACTACTCCTACAAACCGATCTAAGACCGATATCTCTCCTTAATATATTAAATCATATACAAAACTGCAAACCCCATAAACTATAAAAGGCATAATTAATATGCAATAAAACAGAAAACCTAAATCAAATTCTGCGCTTTTACGTGTGTGCTAAACTCTACATAAACCTAAGATCATCACCTGACTTTGACACACACATACCAGTGTAAGTGGCAGTGAAATAACTGCTCCTACGTATAGATCCAGACCCACTATTTCTATTACACAAACACAAAGGAAATAGCAAACTCTACAACGCACTAATACTTCAAACAAACTCATCGAAGCCACCTACACATAGTGTGTGGCACATACATCTAGTGTGTGTAAACTCGGTACATTGCCCTACGAATACCAATCCAAAATAAGATGGCTGTGACCACAAATGGCGCCCAACCTAACCTCACTGAGGGTGCTCCGCCCATTTCAATCTGCAGCTCCGAAAACTCCCTTGAGAAAAACATTACCACATCGCCGAGGGTTTCTTGGTTCTCATCCGATTCCAACCAGGCTGAACACAACGATCCCCTAAGTCTCCATGACAAGGAAAAGTCGCCGGTACGCACAACAAATCTGATACCCACCTCTACGCCAAAAGCCTCCCGGAATTCTCCCTCAACTTCAAGCAGACCTGGCCCACGTTGTACCAAAAGAAGGAAGATTCTCCCCATTTCTTTAAACCGGCACAAACGTACTAAATCTAACACCATGGACCGTAGCAACAACTCCTCAGAGAGGATCCTAGGAGGCCCATCCCCAAAAGGTAGTCCCACTGCAACGGCGGAACCCGTCCAAAACGAAGTGGCACCTGCAAGTGACGACGTCCAAAGTCAAGGCGGCAAGCCACCATCACAAACTGTAAGCGAGAAAGTCCCAGCGATCTTTCTCCATAACATATCCTCCATCCAGCCACTACTGGAAGCCATAAATTCCATTCCAGGAATAGCTAACACGTACTCCACAACATGCTTGAGTGGAAACCGCATTAAGCTGGCTTCTAATAATTTTTACACTTACAATCACATCCTGGAAAAATTGGAGGCTGACAAACGGCAAACACACACACACCAACCTCGCTCTGAGCGGGGCTACAGAATTGTAATCCGGCAGTTGCACCATTCTACCCCATTGGACGATGTTCGCAAACTACTAAATGAGCTGGGCTTTACGGCGCGATTTGTTAATAACATCAGACATCGTCGAAGCCGTAAGCCATTAGATCTGTTTGAAGTGGAACTAGCCCCGACTGAAGACAACTTTAATGACAAAATCCTAGATATTACCAGGTTAGGAAACCAACGCGTAATTATTGAGCGACAACTTCGGCGAATGGAGCCGGCAATGTGCCACCGTTGCCAGGGCTACGGCCATACTAAAAACTTCTGCCGACGAGACTATGTGTGCCAAAAATGCGCAGGAAGCCACCCATCAACGGCTTGTGCGCAGGTTAGAGTTGAAAAACCCAAATGCGCAAATTGTGGGCTTGGCCACGTTGCCAGCTTCAAGGGTTGTGCTGCGTTTAAAAAGGCCCAAGCTCAACTCACAGCCTACCGCGCCCACATTGCTTTGGACAACCGGAGGAACCTGCAACAACCCCGAGACAGCCCAGGTTCCCGAAGAAACCACAACAACCCAGGTCACCACCAACACCTGCTACACCAGTCGCAAAATCTGGTTGGAAACCGCCAACAGTTGCCCAGCAGCCGTGCTGCAGATAAGTCACCTACCAGTCGACGCAACCCATTCCGACAAACTCCCACACTTGCCAAAAAGGTTTTATATAGCCAGGATGTTAATAAATTTTGTCAAAATACGCCTGTGCAAAATCCAGCCGAAATGCACCTAAACCAATTCCGGGAGAACCTCTTTAAACAGCAAAATGACGTAATAAACAAATTAAATCCCAATCTAAATAATCTTACACCTTCCAGCCCAATCAATAATAAACCAAACCCTTGGACGGACGACAGACAACCTCGAAACCAGTTACTCCAGCTCGACCCTAAACCAAGCTCTTCTGGCCTAAGACAGACGGACCAAATCCAACCCCAACAGGCAAACGAGGAAATGATGCACCTAGTCCAACAAAACGCAATCACCGTAAGCGAAATGGGGAAAAAAATGGATGCACTAATTGAACTTCTGCAGTCCTTCATAACTGGCTCGCTGCCGCGCCCTAACAATAACACTAACGACTATAAAAATTAATAAATATGCATACACTAATCACCCTATCCAAAACAAATTACTAAATCAGTCTCCAAACAGACAAAATGAAACTGACTTCTTCAGGATCACTAGAAATTAAATATTTTATGATACTTAAATACAACTATGCTTAATATCCTAAATATAAAATACACACGTACATGTCTTACCTAGCTGACACAGACTCCTTATCTAACTTAAAGTAGTCCTGCATACTGATCATATTCCATCTCTAAACTTATCAGTGTGCGATCGCTTCCAACTAAAAATAAAAAACTACACCCCCATATACTATTCCACTCCGGAATACACATTAGGTCAAATAATAAACAAACGCCTCTTTAAAGATGCGATCGATATATTTTATTCAAATAAATACGATACCTTCTAAATCACATAAACATTAAAAATAAAAGTGCCCAGGACACAAACTTCTTGATCAAGAAATCACAAAATATACAAACCACAAAGAAACCAGGCTTTATTTCCTGAAATTCTCGCGCTCATTGCACTAGCAAACTACTATGCCCTATCCATGGGTAACCTGGCTCCCTTCCTGGCCAAACAACAAGTGCCAATGTCCAAATAGCCACACTGTTACTCATAGCTAGTGCTACACTCTGTTGAATCAGTTTTCGCTACCCCCCTGATGTAGGACGGGGACAGCAGATAGCTTCCAAACAGTAAACAATGCAAGAGCATCCTTACCTCGCATCAGCTCCAAATTAACAGACGGCAGTAACAAATCTGTCAAAACGGCTTTTCACTTTGAAGCCAAATCCTGGCGTCCTGGTGATGCCGATCCCGCTTTGGTCATCAGGCTAAAATCAGAGTCAAGGTGGCTTTACGGGTCCTCCACTGCTTCATGTTCTACCCTGCCGCAGAATAAAAGCAACAGCAAAATCGTCCATCCTCTGGTCCAGCAGGCCTGACTCTTAGGATACTCAGAATAAAGCGAATTAATCTGAACGCTTTAGAGTGGCTGCACCCACGGTGTTCCTATTCAAATCCCACACCGCAAAGGTTGCCAATTTGGTTTCTGAAATTATGGAAACATGAGTCATACCGCTCCACCAATACGACATGACCAACCTAGATCCAAGTCTAACTTAGCTGATGGCGACGCATGGGCTGTATGTAGAGACAAATCCGCCGCAACACACCGGCTTCCCATCTTAAAATCCAGACTCCTGTTTCATGCAGATCCTCTTCTGGATTCTAGACCGAAACCTACAGCCTGGCAGTTTGCTCCTATCACAAGCACAATGCACCGCATATTCCGAACTCACAGCTCGTTCCCAGATCCGGACTTTGCTGCCGGTATAAAACTAAGACAGACAGCTTGCCTCTGAAACCAAATAAATAAAACTTACACCATAGCACAAATGTGAAGTACGAACATCCTTACCGTGCACCAGTTCCAATTTAGCTGCTGACAGAAACTAATCCGCAAAATGCACCGGCCCCTCACCTCGAAGCCACATCCTGGCGCCCTGGTGACGCCAATCCAGCTTTGGCCATCAGGCTTAAATCAGCGTCCAGACAGCTACCTGGGACCTCCACTGTTTCGTGCTCTACCCTGCCGCATGATAAAATCAGCAGGAAAATAGCCCTTTTTCTGGTCCAGCAGGATCCAAATTCACATCGCCAAGGCTGCCTATATATCCCTGCAATTTAGGAAACCATGATCCACACTGCTCCACCGATATAACACGACATACCTCGATCCAGGTCCAACTTGACTGCTGAAGACGCATAGGCCGTCTACAGCGATTAATCCGCCAAAACGCACCGACTCTCTACCCCGAAGTCTAATCCACTGGCCCATGCAGATCCTGCTCTGGCCACCAGTTAGCTGCCAGATCTGGATTATTGCTGCAAACACAAAGCTAAGATGATCACATTTTACCTCGCACCAGATCCAACTTAGCTGACGACAGCAACAAATCCTTACAAACGCACTTCCTCTTTCACCTTGAAACTAAATCTCTCGATGACACTGATCCTGCTTTGGCCATCCGGATGTGATCAGCGCTCAACCAGCTACATCGGCCAGGAAACACTACCTCGGCTCTTAGCATGCTGCCAGTGGCAGATTTTGCCGCTAACTCAACGCCTAGATGGACTGTTTACCTCCTAAAACAAAAACAACATCAAATTAAACCAAGGTACTGATGGCTGACGATAGCAGCAAATTTGCAAAAACGCACTTGCCTTCTCACCTCGAAGCCAAACCTGCTGGTGATGCGGAATTTGCTCTGGTCATCAGGAGGGGATCAACGTCCAAACAGCTGCAGGGGACCTCCACTGTTTCTGCTTTATACCCTACTTCAGGATACAAGCAGTTGAAAGCGACTAATCTGCCACATCGCATCGGCTCTCCACCTCGAAGCCCAATCTCCTGGTTACGCAGATCCTGTCTTGGCCACCAGGCCGACATCAGCTGCCAGGCAGTTATGCTCGAATCTTCACCAAACGCACTACACCCCGATACATGGATGGAGGCAGCGGAATGATTGCACACTGCCTGATAATCACTACTCCGGCTCCCAGTGCCAGATACAGTTCTATGCCCCCAATATTATGCCAGGGTGGACATATGGCCTCCTAAAACAAAATAACACCAAATTAAATCAGAGCACTGATGTTCTAGTACGATCATCCTTACCCAGCATCAGTTCAAGTTCTAGCTGGCGGCAGCAACAAATTCGCCAAAACGCGCCGGCTTTTCACCTCGAAACCAAATCACCTGGTGACGCTGACCCTGCTTTGGCCAACAGACCGAAAACAGCGCCCAGGCATTTACATAGATCCTCAACCGGTTGGCTCTATACCCTGCAGAATAGAAGCAGCATCAAAACGCCTGATGTCTGGTCCAGCAGCCATGCTCTTAGGATACCCAGACGGAGGCGAACTAATCCGAAATACCCTGAAATGGCCACACTCACGGCGTTTCTAACCAAACCCAAACTGGAAACAGGCATGAAGCCATAATTCCAATTCACACCTGCAAATAGACAAATGATGATTCAAACCATGGCACTGATATGTCGTAGGGAAGGCAGAAGACCTATACCCTCCCTACAAAACTCACCCATTCTTATCTTACAGATGTCACCATGTCGATCCAGATCCAGACTGGCTGAGGGCAACGCACACGCCGCTTGATGGCAACAAATCCGCCACTACGCACCGGCTCACCACCTCGAAGTCCAATCTCCTGGCTATGCTGATACTGTCTTGGCCAACAGGTCGAAGTCAGCAACCAGGCAGCTACGTTCGTCTCCATCAAATGTACTACACCCCGCTATAGGATGGAAGCAGCAGAATGTTCGCCCTTCCCCGAATATCACTACTCCGGCTCTTGGAAGAGGAAAGATACCCTCCAGACGATCCAATCACGTGCTCCGATTCTACCACCTCAAGCGTGCAGTCAGATCTCAGATTTCGCCACTAATACAACGACAGGATCGACAGCTCGCCTCCTAAAAACAAACAAAACTAAATTAAGCTATTTCATTTATATTAAATTAAATCTACTAAAACCTAAATTAACATATAAGGCTAAATCAAATTAGAACTCTAAATCGCAAACTCCTACTCAAATTATTATCAATCCTACTATTAACTTACATATTTTGACACATAAATTGCTTAAAATCTCTGTTTTCCTCTTCTTTATATCAATATAGCAGCTGATCAAAATCAGACTGCCAATCTCACCTGTATTTAAATTCAAAATGCCTCTAAAACTTCGTATGTAAGCCCCAATGTAAAACCAGCTATGTTATGGTCCCTGCCGGAAATCGGCCCTTACATGTATATTTACTTAAGGCTTTGACATGTAAAGAGTTCAATAGTCACGTAAATAAATAAACTGACTAACCGCTCTGGCAGCGGCAAATCAGTCATAGTTGTGACCCTGAAAGGCACACACCGAAAAAAAAAAAAACTACTCCGACAAACTGTTCTAAGACAAATATCTCTCTTTAATATATCAAATCATATACAAAACCGCAAACCCCATAAAAACATAAAATTAATACAAATTAAACATTTAGTTCTCCTTATAACTTTTTGGCTCACAAACCAGTGGAAGTGATTGTGAAAACTACTCCTACAAACCGATCTAAGACCGATATCTCTCCTTAATATATTAAATCATATACAAAACTGCAAACCCCATAAACTATAAAAGGCATAATTAATATGCAATAAAACAGAAAACCTAAATCAAATTCTGCGCTTTTACGTGTGTGCTAAACTCTACATAAACCTAAGATCATCACCTGACTTTGACCCACACATACCAGTGTAAGTGGCAGTGAAATAACTGCTCCTACGTATAGATCCAGACCCACTATTTCTATTACACAAACACAAAGGAAATAGCAAACTCTACAACGCACTAATACTTCAAACAAACTCATCGAAGCCACCTACACATAGTGTGTGGCACATACATCTAGTGTGTGTAAACTCGGTACATTGCCCTACGAATACCAATCCAAAATAAGATGGCTGTGACCACAAATGGCGCCCAACCTAACCTCACTGAGGGTGCTCCGCCCATTACACTAATCACCCTATCCAAAACAAATTACTAAATCAGTCTCCAAACAGACAAAATGAAACTGACTTCTTCAGGATCACTAGAAATTAAATATTTAATGATACTTAAATACAACTATGCTTAATATCCTAAATATAAAATACACACGTACATGTCTTACCTAGCTGACACAGACTCCTTATCTAACTTAAAGTAGTCCTGCATACTGATCATATTCCATCTCTAAACTTATCAGTGTGCGATCGCTTCCAACTAAAAATAAAAAACTACACCCCCATATACTATTCCACTCCGGAATACACATTAGGTCAAATAATAAACAAACGCCTCTTTAAAGATGCGATCGATATATTTTATTCAAATAAATACGATACCTTCTAAATCACATAAACATTAAAAATAAAAGTGCCCAGGACACAAACTTCTTGATCAAGAAATCACAAAATATACAAACCACAAAGAATCCAGGCTTTATTTCCTGAAATTCTCGCGCTCATTGCACTAGCAAACTACTATGCCCTATCCATGGGTAACCTGGCTCCCTTCCTGGCCAAACAACAAGTGCCAATGTCCAAATAGCCACACTGATACTCATAGCTAGTGCTACACTCTGTTGAATCAGTTTTCGCTACCCCCCTGATGTAGGACGGGGACAGCAGATAGCTTCCAAACAGTAAACAATGCAAGAGCATCCTTACCTCGCATCAGCTCCAAATTAACAGACGGCAGTAACAAATCTGTCAAAACGGCTTTTCACTTTGAAGCCAAATCCTGGCGTCCTGGTGATGCCGATCCCGCTTTGATCATCAGGCTAAAATCAGAGTCAAGGTGGCTTTACGGGTCCTCCACTGCTTCATGTTCTACCCTGCCGCAGAATAAAAGCAACAGCAAAATCGTCCATCCTCTGGTCCAGCAGGCCTGACTCTTAGGATACTCAGAATAAAGCGAATTAATCTGAACGCTTTAGAGTGGCTGCACCCACGGTGTTCCTATTCAAATCCCACACCGCAAAGGTTGCCAATTTGGTTTCTGAAATTATGGAAACATGAGTCATACCGCTCCACCAATACGACATGACCAACCTAGATCCAAGTCTAACTTAGCTGATGGCGACGCATGGGCTGTATGTAGAGACAAATCCGCCGCAACACACCGGCTTCCCATCTTAAAATCCAGACTCCTGTTTCATGCAGATCCTCTTCTGGATTCTAGACTGAAACCTACAGCCTGGCAGTTTGCTCCTATCACAAGCACAATGCACCGCATATTCCGAACTCACAGCTCGTTCCCAGATCCGGACTTTGCTGCCGGTATAAAACTAAGACAGACAGCTTGCCTCTGAAACCAAATAAATAAAACTTACACCATAGCACAAATGTGAAGTACGAACATCCTTACCGTGCACCAGTTCCAATTTAGCTGCTGACAGAAACTAATCCGCAAAATGCACCGGCCCCTCACCTCGAAGCCACATCCTGGCGCTCTGGTGACGCCAATCCAGCTTTGGCCATCAGGCTTAAATCAGCGTCCAGACAGCTACCTGGGACCTCCACTGTTTCGTGCTCTACCCTGCCGCATGATTAAATCAGCAGGAAAATAGCCCTTTTTCTGGTCCAGCAGGATCCAAATTCACATCGCCAAGGCTGCCTATATATCCCTGCAATTTAGGAAACCATGATCCACACTGCTCCACCGATATAACACGACATACCTCGATCCAGGTCCAACTTGACTGCTGAAGACGCATAGGCCGTCTACAGCGATTAATCCGCCAAAACGCACCGACTCTCTACCCCGAAGTCTAATCCACTGGCCCATGCAGATCCTGCTCTGGCCACCAGTTAGCTGCCAGATCTGGATTATTGCTGCAAACACAAAGCTAAGATGATCACATTTTACCTCGCACCAGATCCAACTTAGCTGACGACAGCAACAAATCCTTACAAACGCACTTCCTCTTTCACCTTGAAACTAAATCTCTCGATGACACTGATCCTGCTTTGGCCATCCGGATGTGATCAGCGCTCAGCCAGCTACATCGGCCAGGAAACACTACCTCGGCTCTTAGCATGCTGCCAGTGGCAGATTTTGCCGCTAACTCAACGCCTAGACGGACTGCTTACCTCCTAAAACAAAAACAACATCAAATTAAACCAAGGTACTGATGGCTGACGATAGCAGCAAATTTGCAAAAACGCACTGGCCTTCTCACCTCGAAGCCAAACCTGCTGGTGATGCGGATCTTGCTCTGGTCATCAGGAGGGGATCAACGTCCAGACAGTTACAAGGGGACCTCCACTGTTTCTGCTTTATACCCTACTTCAGAATACAAGCAGCAGAAAGCGACAAATCCGCCACATCGCACTGGCTCTCCACCTCGAAGCCCAACCTCCTGGTTATGCAGACCCTGTCTTGGCCACCAGGCCGACATCAGCTGCCAGGCAGTTATGCTCGAATCTTCACCAAATGCACTACACCTCGATACATGGATGGAGGCAGCGGAATGATCGCACACTGCCTGATAATCACTACTCCGGCTCCCACTGCCAGATACAGTTTTATGCCCCAATATAATGCCACGGTGGACAGATGGCCTCCTAAAACAAAATAACACCAAATTAAATCAGAGCTCTGACGTTTTAGTATGATCATCCTTACCCAGCACCAGTTCAAGTTCTAGCTGGCGGCAGCAACTAATTCGCCAAAAACGCTCCGGCTTCTCACCTCGAAACCAAATCACCTGGTGACGCTGACTCTGCTTTGGCCAACAGGCTGAAAACAGCGCCCAGGCATTTACATAGGTCCTCAACTGGTTGGCTCTATACCCTGCAGAATAGAAGCAGCATCAAAACGTCTGATGTCTGGTCCAGCAGCCATGCTCTCAGGATACCCAGACGGAGGCGAACTAATCCGAAATACCCTGAAATGGCCACACTCACGGTGTTTCTAACCAAACCCAAACTGGAAACAGGCATGAAGCCATAATTCCAATTCACACCTGCAAATAGACAAATGATGATTCAAACCATGGCACTGATATGTCGTAGGGAAGGCAGAAGACCTATACCCTCCCTACAAAACTCACCCATTCTTATCTTACAGATGTCACCATGTCGATCCAGATCCAGACTGGCTGAGGGCAACGCACACGCCGCTTGATGGCAACAAATCCGCCACTACGCACCGGCTCACCACCTCGAAGTCCAATCTCCTGGCTATGCTGATACTGTTTTGGCCACCAGGTCGAAGTCAGCAACCAGGCAGCTACGTTCGTCTCCATCAAATGTACTACACCCCGCTATAGGATGGAAGCAGCAGAATGTTCGCCCTTCCCCGAATATCACTACTCCGGCTCTCGGAAGAGGAAAGATACCCTCCAGACGATCCAATCATGTGCTCCGATTCTACCACCTCAAGCGTGCAGTCAGATCTCAGATTTCGCCACTAATACAACGACAGGATGGACAGCTCGCCTCCTAAAAACAAACAAAACTAAATTAAGCTATTTCATTTATATTAAATTAAATCTACTAAAACCTAAATTAACATATAAGGCTAAATCAAATTAGAACTCTAAATCGCAAACTCCTACTCAAATTATTATCAATCCTACTATTAACTTACATATTTTGATACATAAATTGCTTAAAATCTCTGTTTTCCTCTTCTTTATATCAATATAGCAGCTGATCAAAATCAGACTGCCAATCTCACCTGTATTTAAATTCAAAATGCCTCTAAAACTTCGTATGTAAGCCCCAATGTAAAACCAGCTATGTTATGGTCCCTGCCGGAAATCGGCCCTTACATGTATATTTACTTAAGGCTTTGACATGTAAAGAGTTCAATAGTCACGTAAATAAATAAACTGACTAACCGCTCTGGCAGCGGCAAATCAGTCATAGTTGTGACCCTGAAAGGCACACACCGAAAAGAAACCGAAACTACTCCGACAAACTGATCTAAGACAAATATCTCTCTTTAATATATCAAATCATATACAAAACCGCAAACCCCATAAAAACATAAAATTAATACAAATTAAACATTTAGTTCTCCTTATAACTTTTTGGCTCACAAACCAGTGGAAGTGATTGTGAAAACTACTCCTACAAACCGATCTAAGACCGATATCTCTCCTTAATATATTAAATCATATACAAAACTGCAAACCCCATAAACTATAAAAGGCATAATTAATATGCAATAAAACAGAAAACCTAAATCAAATTCTGCGCTTTTACGTGTGTGCTAAACTCTACATAAACCTAAGATCATCACCTGACTTAGACACACACATACCAGTGTAAGTGGCAGTGAAATAACTGCTCCTACGTATAGATCCAGACCCACTATTTCTATTACACAAACACAAAGGAAATAGCAAACTCTACAACGCACTAATACTTCAAACAAACTCATCGAAGCCACCTACACATAGTGTGTGGCACATACATCTAGTGTGTGTAAACTCGGTACATTGCCCTACGAATACCAATCCAAAATAAGATGGCTGTGACCACAAATGGCGCCCAACCTAACCTCACTGAGGGTGCTCCGCCCATTACACTAATCACCCTATCCAAAACAAATTACTAAATCAGTCTCCAAACAGACAAAATGAAACTGACTTCTTCAGGATCACTAGAAATTAAATATTTAATGATACTTAAATACAACTATGCTTAATATCCTAAATATAAAATACACACGTACATGTCTTACCTAGCTGACACAGACTCCTTATCTAACTTAAAGTAGTCCTGCATACTGACCATATTCCATCTCTAAACTTATCAGTGTGCGATCGCTTCCAACTAAAAATAAAAAACTACACCCCCATATACTATTCCACTCCGGAATACACATTAGGTCAAATAATAAACAAACGCCTCTTTAAAGATGCGATCGATATATTTTATTCAAATAAATACGATACCTTCTAAATCACATAAACATTAAAAATAAAAGTGCCCAGGACACAAACTTCTTGATCAAGAAATCACAAAATATACAAACCACAAAGAATCCAGGCTTTATTTCCTGAAATTCTCGCGCTCATTGCACTAGCAAACTACTATGCCCTATCCATGGGTAACCTGGCTCCCTTCCTGGCCAAACAACAAGTGCCAATGTCCAAATAGCCACACTGATACTCATAGCTAGTGCTACACTCTGTTGAATCAGTTTTCGCTACCCCCCTGATGTAGGACGGGGACAGCAGATAGCTTCCAAACAGTAAACAATGCAAGAGCATCCTTACCTCGCATCAGCTCCAAATTAACAGACGGCAGTAACAAATCTGTCAAAACGGCTTTTCACTTTGAAGCCAAATCCTGGCGTCCTGGTGATGCCGATCCCGCTTTGGTCATCAGGCTAAAATCAGAGTCAAGGTGGCTTTACGGGTCCTCCACTGCTTCATGTTCTACCCTGCCGCAGAATAAAAGCAACAGCAAAATCGTCCATCCTCTGGTCCAGCAGGCCTGACTCTTAGGATACTCAGAATAAAGCGAATTAATCTGAACGCTTTAGAGTGGCTGCACCCACGGTGTTCCTATTCAAATCCCACACCGCAAAGGTTGCCAATTTGGTTTCTGAAATTATGGAAACATGAGTCATACCGCTCCACCAATACGACATGACCAACCTAGATCCAAGTCTAACTTAGCTGATGGCGACGCATGGGCTGTATGTAGAGACAAATCCGCCGCAACACACCGGCTTCCCATCTTAAAATCCAGACTCCTGTTTCATGCAGATCCTCTTCTGGATTCTAGACCGAAACCTACAGCCTGGCAGTTTGCTCCTATCACAAGCACAATGCACCGCATATTCCGAACTCACAGCTCGTTCCCAGATCCGGACTTTGCTGCCGGTATAAAACTAAGACAGACAGCTTGCCTCTGAAACCAAATAAATAAAACTTACACCATAGCACAAATGTGAAGTACGAACATCCTTACCGTGCACCAGTTCCAATTTAGCTGCTGACAGAAACTAATCCGCAAAATGCACTGGCCCCTCACCTCGAAGCCACATCCTGGCGCCCTGGTGACGCCAATCCAGCTTTGGCCATCAGGCTTAAATCAGCGTCCAGACAGCTACCTGGGACCTCCACTGTTTCGTGCTCTACCCTGCCGCATGATAAAATCAGCAGGAAAATAGCCCTTTTTCTGGTCCAGCAGGATCCAAATTCACATCGCCAAGGCTGCCTATATATCCCTGCAATTTAGGAAATCATGATCCACACTGCTCCACCGATATAACATGACATACCTCGATCCAGGTCCAACTTGACTGCTGAAGACGCATAGGCCGTCTACAGTGATTAATCCGCCAAAACGCACCGACTCTCTACCCCGAAGTCTAATCCACTGGCCCATGCAGATCCTGCTCTGGCCACCAGTTAGCTGCCAGATCTGGATTATTGCTGCAAACACAAAGCTAAGATGATCACATTTTACCTCGCACCAGATCCAACTTAGCTGACGACAGCAACAAATCCTTACAAACGCACTTCCTCTTTCACCTTGAAACTAAATCTCCCGATGACACTGATCCTGCTTTGGCCATCCGGATGTGATCAGCGCTCAGCCAGCTACATCGGCCAGGAAACACTACCTCGGCTCTTAGCATGCTGCCAGTGGCAGATTTTGCCGCTAACTCAACGCCTAGATGGACTGCTTACCTCCTAAAACAAAAACAACATCAAATTAAACCAAGGTACTGATGGCTGACGATAGCAGCAAATTTGCAAAAACGCACTGGCCTTCTCACCTCGAAGCCAAACCTGCTGGTGATGCGGATCTTGCTCTGGTCATCAGGAGGGGATCAACGTCCAGACAGTTACAAGGGGACCTCCACTGTTTCTGCTTTATACCCTACTTCAGAATACAAGCAGCAGAAAGCGACAAATCCGCCACATCGCACTGGCTCTCCACCTCGAAGCCCAACCTCCTGGTTATGCAGACCCTGTCTTGGCCACCAGGCCGACATCAGCTGCCAGGCAGTTATGCTCGAATCTTCACCAAATGCACTACACCTCGATACATGGATGGAGGCAGCGGAATGATCGCACACTGCCTGATAATCACTACTCCGGCTCTCACTGCCAGATACAGTTTTATGCCCCAATATAATGCCATGGTGGACAGATGGCCTCCTAAAACAAAATAACACCAAATTAAATCAGAGCTCTGACGTTTTAGTATGATCATCCTTACCCAGCACCAGTTCAAGTTCTAGCTGGCGGCAGCAACTAATTCGCCAAAAACGCTCCGGCTTCTCACCTCGAAACCAAATCACCTGGTGACGCTGACTCTGCTTTGGCCAACAGGCTGAAAACAGCGCCCAGGCATTTACATAGGTCCTCAACTGGTTGGCTCTATACCCTGCAGAATAGAAGCAGCATCAAAACGCCTGATGTCTGGTCCAGCAGCCATGCTCTCAGGATACTCAGACGGAGGCGAACTAATCCGAAATACCCTGAAATGGCCACACTCACGGCGTTCTAACTAAATCCAAACTGGAAACAGGCATGAAGCCATAATTCCAATTCACACCTGCAAATAGACAAATGATGATTCAAACCATGGCACTGATATGTCGTAGGGAAGGCAGAAGACCTATACCCTCCCTACAAACTCACCCATTCTTATCTTACAGATGTCACCATGTCGATCCAGATCCAGACTGGCTGAGGGCAACGCACACGCCGCTTGAGGGCAACAAATCCGCCACTACGCACCGGCTCACCACCTCGAAGTCCAATTTCCTGGTCATGCTGATCCTGTATTGGCCACCAGGCCGAAGTCAGCAACCAGGCAGCTACGTTCGTCTCCATCAAATGTACTACACCCCGCTATAGGATGGAAGCAGCAGAATGTTCGCCCTTCCCTGAATATCACTACTCCGGCTCTCCGAAGAGGAAATATACCCTCCAGACGAACCAATTATGTGCTCCGATTCTACCACCTCAAGCGTGCAGTCAGATCTCAGATTTCGCCACTAATACAACGACAGGATGGACAGCTTGCCTCCTAAAAATAAACAAAACTAAATTAAGCTATTTCATTTATATTAAATTAAATCTACTAAAACCTAAATTAACATATAAGGCTAAATCAAACTAGAACTCTAAATCGCAAACTCCTACTCAAATTATTATCAATCCTACTATTAACTTACATATTTTGATACACAAATTGCTTAAAATCTCTGTTTTCCTCTTCTTTATATCAAAATAGCAGCTGATCAAAATCAGACTGCCAATCTCACCTGTATTTAAAATTCAAAATGCCTCTAAAACTTCGTATGTAAGCCCCAATGTAAAACCAGCTATGTTATGGTCCCTGCCGGAAATCGGCCCTTACATGTATATTTACTTAAGGCTTTGACATGTAAAGAGTTCAATAGTCACGTAAATAAATAAACTGACTAACCGCTCTGGCAGCGGCAAATCAGTCATAGTTGTGACCCTGAAAGGCACACACCGAAACATAAACCTAAGATCATCACCTGACTTTGACACACACATACCAGTGTAAGTGGCAGTGAAATAACTGCTCCTACGTATAGATCCAGACCCACTATTTCTATTACACAAACACAAAGGAAATAGCAAACTCTACAACGCACTAATACTTCAAACAAACTCATCGAAGCCACCTACACATAGTGTGTGGCACATACATCTAGTGTGTGTAAACTCGGTACATTGCCCTACGAATACCAATCCAAAATAAGATGGCTGTGACCACAAATGGCGCCCAACCTAACCTCACTGAGGGTGCTCCGCCCATTACACTAATCACCCTATCCAAAACAAATTACTAAATCAGTCTCCAAACAGACAAAATGAAACTGACTTCTTCAGGATCACTAGAAATTAAATATTTAATGATACTTAAATACAACTATGCTTAATATCCTAAATATAAAATACACACGTACATGTCTTACCTAGCTGACACAGACTCCTTATCTAACTTAAAGTAGTCCTGCATACTGATCATATTCCATCTCTAAACTTATCAGTGTGCGATCGCTTCCAACTAAAAATAAAAAACTACACCCCCATATACTATTCCACTCCGGAATACACATTAGGTCAAATAATAAACAAACGCCTCTTTAAAGATGCGATCGATATATTTTATTCAAATAAATACGATACCTTCTAAATCACATAAACATTAAAAATAAAAGTGCCCAGGTCACAAACTTCTTGATCAAGATATCACAAAATATACAAACCACAAAGAATCCAGGCTTTATTTCCTGAAATTCTCGCGCTCATTGCACTAGCAAACTACTATGCCCTATCCATGGGTAACCTGGCTCCCTTCCTGGCCAAACAACAAGTGCCAATGTCCAAATAGCCACACTGATACTCATAGCTAGTGCTACACTCTGTTGAATCAGTTTTCGCTACCCCCCTGATGTAGGACGGGGACAGCAGATAGCTTCCAAACAGTAAACAATGCAAGAGCATCCTTACCTCGCATCAGCTCCAAATTAACAGACGGCAGTAACAAATCTGTCAAAACGGCTTTTCACTTTGAAGCCAAATCCTGGCGTCCTGGTGATGCCGATCCCGCTTTGATCATCAGGCTAAAATCAGAGTCAAGGTGGCTTTACGGGTCCTCCACTGCTTCATGTTCTACCCTGCCGCAGAATAAAAGCAACAGCAAAATCGTCCATCCTCTGGTCCAGCAGGCCTGACTCTTAGGATACTCAGAATAAAGCGAATTAATCTGAACGCTTTAGAGTGGCTGCACCCACGGTGTTCCTATTCAAATCCCACACCGCAAAGGTTGCCAATTTGGTTTCTGAAATTATGGAAACATGAGTCATACCGCTCCACCAATACGACATGACCAACCTAGATCCAAGTCTAACTTAGCTGATGGCGACGCATGGGCTGTATGTAGAGACAAATCCGCCGCAACACACCGGCTTCCCATCTTAAAATCCAGACTCCTGTTTCATGCAGATCCTCTTCTGGATTCTAGACTGAAACCTACAGCCTGGCAGTTTGCTCCTATCACAAGCACAATGCACCGCATATTCCGAACTCACAGCTCGTTCCCAGATCCGGACTTTGCTGCCGGTATAAAACTAAGACAGACAGCTTGCCTCTGAAACCAAATAAATAAAACTTACACATTAGCACAAATGTGAAGTACGAACATCCTTACCGTGCACCAGTTCCAATTTAGCTGCTGACAGAAACTAATCCGCAAAATGCACCGGCCCCTCACCTCGAAGCCACATCCTGGCGCTCTGGTGACGCCAATCCAGCTTTGGCCATCAGGCTTAAATCAGCGTCCAGACAGCTACCTGGGACCTCCACTGTTTCGTGCTCTACCCTGCCGCATGATAAAATCAGCAGGAAAATAGCCCTTTTTCTGGTCCAGCAGGATCCAAATTCACATCGCCAAGGCTGCCTATATATCCCTGCAATTTAGGAAACCATGATCCACACTGCTCCACCGATATAACACGACATACCTCGATCCAGGTCCAACTTGACTGCTGAAGACGCATAGGCCGTCTACAGCGATTAATCCGCCAAAACGCACCGACTCTCTACCCCGAAGTCTAATCCACTGGCCCATGCAGATCCTGCTCTGGCCACCAGTTAGCTGCCAGATCTGGATTATTGCTGCAAACACAAAGCTAAGATGATCACATTTTACCTCGCACCAGATCCAACTTAGCTGACGACAGCAACAAATCCTTACAAACGCACTTCCTCTTTCACCTTGAAACTAAATCTCTCGATGACACTGATCCTGCTTTGGCCATCCGGATGTGATCAGCGCTCAGCCAGCTACATCGGCCAGGAAACACTACCTCGGCTCTTAGCATGCTGCCAGTGGCAGATTTTGCCGCTAACTCAACGCCTAGACGGACTGCTTACCTCCTAAAACAAAAACAACATCAAATTAAACCAAGGTACTGATGGCTGACGATAGCAGCAAATTTGCAAAAACGCACTGGCCTTCTCACCTCGAAGCCAAACCTGCTGGTGATGCGGATCTTGCTCTGGTCATCAGGAGGGGATCAACGTCCAGACAGTTACAAGGGGACCTCCACTGTTTCTGCTTTATACCCTACTTCAGAATACAAGCAGCAGAAAGCGACAAATCCGCCACATCGCACTGGCTCTCCACCTCGAAGCCCAACCTCCTGGTTATGCAGACCCTGTCTTGGCCACCAGGCCGACATCAGCTGCCAGGCAGTTATGCTCGAATCTTCACCAAATGCACTACACCTCGATACATGGATGGAGGCAGCGGAATGATCGCACACTGCCTGATAATCACTACTCCGGCTCCCACTGCCAGATACAGTTTTATGCCCCAATATAATGCCACGGTGGACAGATGGCCTCCTAAAACAAAATAACACCAAATTAAATCAGAGCTCTGACGTTTTAGTATGATCATCCTTACCCAGCACCAGTTCAAGTTCTAGCTGGCGGCAGCAACTAATTCGCCAAAAACGCTCCGGCTTCTCACCTCGAAACCAAATCACCTGGTGACGCTGACTCTGCTTTGGCCAACAGGCTGAAAACAGCGCCCAGGCATTTACATAGGTCCTCAACTGGTTGGCTCTATACCCTGCAGAATAGAAGCAGCATCAAAACGTCTGATGTCTGGTCCAGCAGCCATGCTCTCAGGATACCCAGACGGAGGCGAACTAATCCGAAATACCCTGAAATGGCCACACTCACGGTGTTTCTAACCAAACCCAAACTGGAAACAGGCATGAAGCCATAATTCCAATTCACACCTGCAAATAGACAAATGATGATTCAAACCATGGCACTGATATGTCGTAGGGAAGGCAGAAGACCTATACCCTCCCTACAAAACTCACCCATTCTTATCTTACAGATGTCACCATGTCGATCCAGATCCAGACTGGCTGAGCAACGCACACGCCGCTTGATGGCAACAAATCCGCCACTACGCACCGGCTCACCACCTCGAAGTCCAATCTCCTGGCTATGCTGATACTGTTTTGGCCACCAGGTCGAAGTCAGCAACCAGGCAGCTACGTTCGTCTCCATCAAATGTACTACACCCCGCTATAGGATGGAAGCAGCAGAATGTTCGCCCTTCCCCGAATATCACTACTCCGGCTCTCGGAAGAGGAAAGATACCCTCCAGACGATCCAATCATGTGCTCCGATTCTACCACCTCAAGCGTGCAGTCAGATCTCAGATTTCGCCACTAATACAACGACAGGATGGACAGCTCGCCTCCTAAAAACAAACAAAACTAAATTAAGCTATTTCATTTATATTAAATTAAATCTACTAAAACCTAAATTAACATATAAGGCTAAATCAAATTAGAACTCTAAATCGCAAACTCCTACTCAAATTATTATCAATCCTACTATTAACTTACATATTTTGATACATAAATTGCTTAAAATCTCTGTTTTCCTCTTCTTTATATCAATATAGCAGCTGATCAAAATCAGACTGCCAATCTCACCTGTATTTAAATTCAAAATGCCTCTAAAACTTCGTATGTAAGCCCCAATGTAAAACCAGCTATGTTATGGTCCCTGCCGGAAATCGGCCCTTACATGTATATTTACTTAAGGCTTTGACATGTAAAGAGTTCAATAGTCACGTAAATAAATAAACTGACTAACCGCTCTGGCAGCGGCAAATCAGTCATAGTTGTGACCCTGAAAGGCACACACCGAAAAAAAAAAAAAAAAAAACTACTCCGACAAACTGTTCTAAGACAAATATCTCTCTTTAATATATCAAATCATATACAAAACCGCAAACCCCATAAAAACATAAAATTAATACAAATTAAACATTTAGTTCTCCTTATAACTTTTTGGCTCACAAACCAGTGGAAGTGATTGTGAAAACTACTCCTACAAACCGATCTAAGACCGATATCTCTCCTTAATATATTAAATCATATACAAAACTGCAAACCCCATAAACTATAAAAGGCATAATTAATATGCAATAAAACAGAAAACCTAAATCAAATTCTGCGCTTTTACGTGTGTGCTAAACTCTACATAAACCTAAGATCATCACCTGACTTAGACACACACATACCAGTGTAAGTGGCAGTGAAATAACTGCTCCTACGTATAGATCCAGACCCACTATTTCTATTACACAAACACAAAGGAAATAGCAAACTCTACAACGCACTAATACTTCAAACAAACTCATCGAAGCCACCTACACATAGTGTGTGGCACATACATCTAGTGTGTGTAAACTCGGTACATTGCCCTACGAATACCAATCCAAAATAAGATGGCTGTGACCACAAATGGCGCCCAACCTAACCTCACTGAGGGTGCTCCGCCCATTACACTAATCACCCTATCCAAAACAAATTACTAAATCAGTCTCCAAACAGACAAAATGAAACTGACTTCTTCAGGATCACTAGAAATTAAATATTTAATGATACTTAAATACAACTATGCTTAATATCCTAAATATAAAATACACACGTACATGTCTTACCTAGCTGACACAGACTCCTTATCTAACTTAAAGTAGTCCTGCATACTGATCATATTCCATCTCTAAACTTATCAGTGTGCGATCGCTTCCAACTAAAAATAAAAAACTACACCCCCATATACTATTCCACTCCGGAATACACATTAGGTCAAATAATAAACAAACGCCTCTTTAAAGATGCGATCGATATATTTTATTCAAATAAATACGATACCTTCTAAATCACATAAACATTAAAAATAAAAGTGCCCAGGACACAAACTTCTTGATCAAGAAATCACAAAATATACAAACCACAAAGAATCCAGGCTTTATTTCCTGAAATTCTCGCGCTCATTGCACTAGCAAACTACTATGCCCTATCCATGGGTAACCTGGCTCCCTTCCTGGCCAAACAACAAGTGCCAATGTCCAAATAGCCACACTGATACTCATAGCTAGTGCTACACTCTGTTGAATCAGTTTTCGCTACCCCCCTGATGTAGGACGGGGACAGCAGATAGCTTCCAAACAGTAAACAATGCAAGAGCATCCTTACCTCGCATCAGCTCCAAATTAACAGACGGCAGTAACAAATCTGTCAAAACGGCTTTTCACTTTGAAGCCAAATCCTGGCGTCCTGGTGATGCCGATCCCGCTTTGATCATCAGGCTAAAATCAGAGTCAAGGTGGCTTTACGGGTCCTCCACTGCTTCATGTTCTACCCTGCCGCAGAATAAAAGCAACAGCAAAATCGTCCATCCTCTGGTCCAGCAGGCCTGACTCTTAGGATACTCAGAATAAAGCGAATTAATCTGAACGCTTTAGAGTGGCTGCACCCACGGTGTTCCTATTCAAATCCCACACCGCAAAGGTTGCCAATTTGGTTTCTGAAATTATGGAAACATGAGTCATACCGCTCCACCAATACGACATGACCAACCTAGATCCAAGTCTAACTTAGCTGATGGCGACGCATGGGCTGTATGTAGAGACAAATCCGCCGCAACACACCGGCTTCCCATCTTAAAATCCAGACTCCTGTTTCATGCAGATCCTCTTCTGGATTCTAGACTGAAACCTACAGCCTGGCAGTTTGCTCCTATCACAAGCACAATGCACCGCATATTCCGAACTCACAGCTCGTTCCCAGATCCGGACTTTGCTGCCGGTATAAAACTAAGACAGACAGCTTGCCTCTGAAACCAAATAAATAAAACTTACACCATAGCACAAATGTGAAGTACGAACATCCTTACCGTGCACCAGTTCCAATTTAGCTGCTGACAGAAACTAATCCGCAAAATGCACCGGCCCCTCACCTCGAAGCCACATCCTGGCGCTCTGGTGACGCCAATCCAGCTTTGGCCATCAGGCTTAAATCAGCGTCCAGACAGCTACCTGGGACCTCCACTGTTTCGTGCTCTACCCTGCCGCATGATAAAATCAGCAGGAAAATAGCCCTTTTTCTGGTCCAGCAGGATCCAAATTCACATCGCCAAGGCTGCCTATATATCCCTGCAATTTAGGAAACCATGATCCACACTGCTCCACCGATATAACACGACATACCTCGATCCAGGTCCAACTTGACTGCTGAAGACGCATAGGCCGTCTACAGCGATTAATCCGCCAAAACGCACCGACTCTCTACCCCGAAGTCTAATCCACTGGCCCATGCAGATCCTGCTCTGGCCACCAGTTAGCTGCCAGATCTGGATTATTGCTGCAAACACAAAGCTAAGATGATCACATTTTACCTCGCACCAGATCCAACTTAGCTGACGACAGCAACAAATCCTTACAAACGCACTTCCTCTTTCACCTTGAAACTAAATCTCTCGATGACACTGATCCTGCTTTGGCCATCCGGATGTGATCAGCGCTCAGCCAGCTACATCGGCCAGGAAACACTACCTCGGCTCTTAGCATGCTGCCAGTGGCAGATTTTGCCGCTAACTCAACGCCTAGACGGACTGCTTACCTCCTAAAACAAAAACAACATCAAATTAAACCAAGGTACTGATGGCTGACGATAGCAGCAAATTTGCAAAAACGCACTGGCCTTCTCACCTCGAAGCCAAACCTGCTGGTGATGCGGATCTTGCTCTGGTCATCAGGAGGGGATCAACGTCCAGACAGTTACAAGGGGACCTCCACTGTTTCTGCTTTATACCCTACTTCAGAATACAAGCAGCAGAAAGCGACAAATCCGCCACATCGCACTGGCTCTCCACCTCGAAGCCCAACCTCCTGGTTATGCAGACCCTGTCTTGGCCACCAGGCCGACATCAGCTGCCAGGCAGTTATGCTCGAATCTTCACCAAATGCACTACACCTCGATACATGGATGGAGGCAGCGGAATGATCGCACACTGCCTGATAATCACTACTCCGGCTCCCACTGCCAGATACAGTTTTATGCCCCAATATAATGCCACGGTGGACAGATGGCCTCCTAAAACAAAATAACACCAAATTAAATCAGAGCTCTGACGTTTTAGTATGATCATCCTTACCCAGCACCAGTTCAAGTTCTAGCTGGCGGCAGCAACTAATTCGCCAAAAACGCTCCGGCTTCTCACCTCGAAACCAAATCACCTGGTGACGCTGACTCTGCTTTGGCCAACAGGCTGAAAACAGCGCCCAGGCATTTACATAGGTCCTCAACTGGTTGGCTCTATACCCTGCAGAATAGAAGCAGCATCAAAACGTCTGATGTCTGGTCCAGCAGCCATGCTCTCAGGATACCCAGACGGAGGCGAACTAATCCGAAATACCCTGAAATGGCCACACTCACGGTGTTTCTAACCAAACCCAAACTGGAAACAGGCATGAAGCCATAATTCCAATTCACACCTGCAAATAGACAAATGATGATTCAAACCATGGCACTGATATGTCGTAGGGAAGGCAGAAGACCTATACCCTCCCTACAAAACTCACCCATTCTTATCTTACAGATGTCACCATGTCGATCCAGATCCAGACTGGCTGAGGGCAACGCACACGCCGCTTGATGGCAACAAATCCGCCACTACGCACCGGCTCACCACCTCGAAGTCCAATCTCCTGGCTATGCTGATACTGTTTTGGCCACCAGGTCGAGGTCAGCAACCAGGCAGCTACGTTCGTCTCCATCAAATGTACTACACCCCGCTATAGGATGGAAGCAGCAGAATGTTCGCCCTTCCCCGAATATCACTACTCCGGCTCTCGGAAGAGGAAAGATACCCTCCAGACGATCCAATCATGTGCTCCGATTCTACCACCTCAAGCGTGCAGTCAGATCTCAGATTTCGCCACTAATACAACGACAGGATGGACAGCTCGCCTCCTAAAAACAAACAAAACTAAATTAAGCTATTTCATTTATATTGAATTAAATCTACTAAAACCTAAATTAACATATAAGGCTAAATCAAATTAGAACTCTAAATCGCAAACTCCTACTCAAATTATTATCAATCCTACTATTAACTTACATATTTTGATACATAAATTGCTTAAAATCTCTGTTTTCCTCTTCTTTATATCAATATAGCAGCTGATCAAAATCAGACTGCCAATCTCACCTGTATTTAAATTCAAAATGCCTCTAAAACTTCGTATGTAAGCCCCAATGTAAAACCATCTATGTTATGGTCCCTGCCGGAAATCGGCCCTTACATGTATATTTACTTAAGGCTTTGACATGTAAAGAGTTCAATAGTCACGTAAATAAATAAACTGACTAACCGCTCTGGCAGCGGCAAATCAGTCATAGTTGTGACCCTGAAAGGCACACACCGAATGTTTATGTGTATATTAACGATCACGTCGGGGTCACCAATGTTTGGTCATCGAGAGTTTTCGATGCCGTAAATAAAAAATCAGAATTTAATTAATTTCAACGTTATAAAACTTTATTCAGGCCGCATATGAAATTAGGATTTATGTACAATATTTCAAATCCAATTTAGGATGCGAGCGCAGTAAAAAGACGAACGAGAGTGGCGCCAACCTTGCAGAATAGGCTGAGCGGATGCTCGCTAACTATAAGCGCCGAAGTAGCGAAGCCGAGCGGCCGAAAGAGAGTCGGCTTGCGACCAGCAAAACATCAGTTACTTATTAATTGTTGTGTTTAAATTAGTTGCTTGCTGCTTGACCCGACACTATCTTAGACTAGATTTAGAGACTAACAATTCAAATTAAAAACAACTTCAAATTCATTTGAAATCCAATCAAATCCGTTAACACCGGCCCCGTTGAAGACCGGTCCGGCTTCGACCCACTGGCAGCCGCGCCAGCTTGTGAACTGCTTTCTATACTCTGCTCCAGAGCTAGTCCTAGTCCTGAGCAAACCAAACAAATAAGGCAATATAGAACTTTAGGGTGGCCTACCTCGAATTTTCAATGTCGTATCAATAGGGCCACAAAAATCAACACCACATATGGAGAATGGGCGGAGAGCACGAATTCAATCTAAGGGTAATTCTCCCATGATTTGAGTGTTCAGAAGAGGCTTGCATTTAAAGCAGCGTATGCATGACCGTACTGTCTTACTGCAGACTTTGTGCGCATATACGATCCATAAGAGAGCGTTTTAGAGCGTTGAAAGCAATTGAGAGCGTTTTGTCATCAATACTAGAAACTTGGCATCGTACGATATAGAAGCATTAGTCTTTCTTTTGGATCTATCTATTTCATCTTGATACTCGTGCTCTTGGTCTATTTCGATTATTTTCTTAAAGGCTTCATTATATTCGAAAGGTGAGGAAACAATATCAGAATTCACTACAAATTTCTTGGATTTCCTTATAAAGCGGAACATATAATAGAACACTCGGAGCAGTTTTAGGTGAGAGGAATATCCTTTGATCACTTCCAATAAATGTGAGGTAGAGACGATGACAAAAACGATTTCTTTAAAAACGATGGACCTGTAGACCAGATCGATTCTAGATCGATTCCTCTGGAAACTATATCTGCCGGGTTCAGTTTAGTTGGTACACGAATCCAATGAAGAGTTACTTCTGAATCCGACCAAAATACACTTCGTTCGATCGGAACTTTTATTTGAGGCTTTATCTTGCGGCAGAGATCTGCGAGAAGGTGAGCGGCACATAACTCAAGACGGCGGAGCGTCTTTGTCTTGAGCGGCGCTACTTTAGACCTTGCCGTCAATAATGAAATTTTAATACCTTCTGCAGATTCGCAACGAATATAGACGCAGGCTCCATAGGATCTCATCGATGCGTCAGAAAAGGCCTGAATTTGAATCGGTGACATCGGCTCGGTAAACACGAATCTCGGAATTGAGATGTCATCTAATTGCAACAAGGCAATTTGTATTTTGTTTCATGCTGTTTCTAAGTGAAGTGGAATCGACTCATCCCAATCTAGCTTATTTAGCCAAAGTTCAAGCAATAGGATTTTTTCTTTTATAAGTATAAGGCTTAATAAGCCAAAGTGGTGAAACAGCTTCGATGTCACCGAAAGAATGATCCAAATTTAATTCAAATTTAAATATATTTTCTTTAGCAACCCAGCGATTCCCAATGCTTTAGTCAGTTCTGAGTCCGTAAGTTTTATTGGCTTTGAAGAACCTGAGTTACTTCAGACTTAATTGTCATTAGCTCCTCATTGCTCCTCAGGTGACAGAAGCTTTTTTAAAAGTTTGTACTTCTTCCTACGACCAGAATTTTTTCAAATTGCCATCTATCGACTCGAGTAATTATTTTTGGTAATTCCAAGCAAGTTGATACACGATTCCTCTCTACGGATCTGTAAGCGTTGAGCAAGATCTTCAGTAATAAAGTTCATTTGTGACCCAGAGTCAAGTAATGCTCGGGCCATAATGTGCTCGCTATTTTTAGTTATAACGCTTACGATCGACGTCGCTTAAAAAACCCTTTCTAGGGATGACGCATGCAAAGCATGTGACGTAGAAGGGCCATCAAGATGTAGGTGCAGAAGTTTGGGGTGCGATCTTGCACAAATTTGACGCCTAGCCGATTTACACTTCGCAACCGTGTGACCTTTTCGCAGACAATTTAAACATAATGAGGCTGACTTGACAAACTCAAACCGTTGCATTACAGCAAGGCGAGCGAACGGAATACACTGGGCAAGACTATGGTCTTGTGCGTTGCAATAACTGCAAGCTTGTTTGTTGGAAGCGGAGCAAGCCAACAAACTTCTATTGTGCTGCTTCCCGAATCCAGTTTTCTCCTGTTTTGGCTTGATAGTCTCTTCAGCAGACAGGTGCTGGACCTACGAAACTTTCGGAGGCTGAATAATTTTCTTATTTCGTTCGTAAAGATGAGACATTCGTTATCGCAAACTCTTTTTATACCCTTGCAGAGGGTATTATAATTTTGTCCAAAAGTGTGCAACGCAGTGAAGGAGACATCTCCGACCCTATAAAGTATATATATTCTTGATCAGGATCACCTCCTGAGTTGATATGAGCATGTCCGTCTGTCTGTCTGTCTGTTTCTACGCGAACCAGTCTCTCAGTTTTAAAGCTATCGTCTTAAAACTTTGCACACACTCTTCTTTCCTTTGCACGCAGTATATAAGTCGGAACGGCCGGGATCGGCCGACTATATCCTATAGCTGCCATATAACTGATTGATCGGAAATGGTATAACTTTGGTGTTTTTAGAGTTAGAGAGTTCAAATTTGACATGAGAGCTATTTTTGGCAAAATATTACGACATGCCAAATTTCATTAGGATCGGCCGACTATATCCTATAGCTGCCATATAACTGAACGATCGGAAATGACCCAACTTTCGTGTTTTGGATGATAGACAGCTGGCACTTGGTACACATTCTATTTTTGGTCAGTTAATCCGATCTACCAAATTTCAGAAAGATCGGTTGACTATATCTTATAGCTGACATATTACTGTACGATCGGAAATGGTTTTTGGTAGAAATATCAACTTTCGTATTTTTGAAGATAGAAGCTTGGGACTTTTTTTTAGATTTTTTATTGTAATTAATTGGTTTTATTATGATGTAATCATAAGGCTCGGACAACTATATCCGATGTTTGCGATATATATCCGGTTTTAGCTGCAAGGGTATATCAACTTCGGCTCCGTTCGAAGTTAGCTTTGCTTTCTTGTTAGACTAGCAATAGCTTTGTCATAATTACTCTCGGTGATTTGGAATGCCTTGATAGTTCGTAAGTCTTCACCATAGAGGCACGAAATTAAATGGTTAAATTACTCGATAACAGGAATGTTCACATCCTGGTCTACTAATGTCTCAAAGAGAGTCATACAATTTTTCAACTCCGAATAGTTTCTACTGAATTTTGGCAATGCCAACTGGGAAGTCGAGCTCGAGTTGGGGCTGCAGAAATTGCAGTAGTTGATGGGCACTCTTCAGCTATAGTGAAGGCATTTAATAATGACATCACCCATGCCTTAGTTGTTATCTTTAATTTTTCTAAATCGGCTCCAAATTAATTTTGATCTGGTCTTGCAACTCATTTGCCTTAAATATTGTCTTATTTAAAACCTGAAGCCTGCACTCTAGCTCAACCTTTACTAAAGGAACTGACCCAGCTTCCAAACGTTCCTCTAACCAGCGAATGCTTTTTACTTTGACATTTAATCTTCTTCTAAAATCATCAAGAGTCGTGGATTTTAGTTTCTGTTTATTAGTTTCCATTTTCTGATTTTACTTTTTATTTAATAAACAAAATACGATAAATATTAAAAAATTTATTATTTTTATTTTTAAATAAAAATTTTTTTATTTATTTTATTTATTATTATATTAAAAATTTTTTTTTCGAAACAAACGAAAACAAACAAACAAACAAAACCGAAAACAATCGAAATAAAGATATTTAATTTAATATCTGGCGAAAACGAACAAATAATTAAATAATATATGGCGAAAAAGATAAAATAATTCATTAATTAATTGATAGTCGAATTATGTGATAGTTGAGGCACTGAGTATCCAAAAAAAGTTGGTTACCAATGACATGAAAAAGGTGTATACCGAAACAATTATATGGTAGTGCGTCTCCTATGTAGGCGTTGACCCAAAAAGAGGTAGCGTTCCCCCAATGACATTCAGAAGTCCTTACTTCTGAAAATCAAAATTTTACGTGAAATTTGAATAACTCATTTAGTAGGATACCAAATCAAACTGCAAACCACCTTTGTCTAGTTTTGCTTTTAAATAAATAATAAAATAATTTTATTTGTTTATTCTAAAATGGACAAAACTTTGTCTTTGAATCAAGTTTACCCCATAAAACATAATAAACATAAAATTGGGATATATTCAAAAAAAATTTACTTGAATTAGCTTTTCTATAATTAGTAGCTTAAAATTAAGTGAAATGAGGGATACAATTCCTAATATAAATAGTTTCGTTATAATAGGACAAGTTGGCTTTTTCTACAGAAAAATTCGGTATTTCTTAGACATTGTGTCAAAAAAATAATAGCTTTTCAACATGATCATTGAGTTTGCCCAAATGTGTCTGGATGAAATGAAGAGTTCTGTCCTCAATTTTTGTTTTTTGAATATTAATTTAAAAGTTGAACTCGTTACGGAATTACTAATGTAATGCAATATTTAATGTTTTCTTAAATCTTTAAGATTCGGTTTGGTTATATATTTTGAGGATGCCCAAAATGCCATCTTTAGATGCCCAGAATGTCCATATCCAACATGTTATCTAGTGGCACCCGCTTCAGGCTGCCTAGGGAGAAATCTCCCGCAGCACTTGTGGCCACTGTCTTTGTTGAATCACTGCGACTCTGTGCAGACCGAGCAGCAGCCTAATTTGCGCCAGGGTACTTGGTGTTGGCCACGATCATGTTGCCTTTCATGGCCGCTTTAGCCGCTGGCCTCTCCCAAACCCGGACTCGAAGGCACAGATGATTCAGTACTAGCCTGGAAAAAGTAGTTGAAAGCGCTGCCCTGGACATTGGTGATCTGTAGAGTCTTTGTCGGAGTCGATGATCCGATGACGGGCGAAAGCTGTTTATTAGTGCCGGACACATTTCCTCCAAGTGGCTTCAGACCCAGGGTGGGAGCTTCGAGGCGACGCTTCAGGATGGTAGCCTCCACCACTGGGCTTAGGTTGGAGATGAGAGAACTGGCATTGTCGGGCATCTGACCACTAGGTGGTACCGGAGGAGTATTGCCCGCTCCGCAAATGGTGTAGCGGCGGGACATACTCAACTTTCCCGGCTGAGCAGTCTTAATGGCCGACACATTGGGCGGCTGGCCGAAGAAGGTGTTCATGCTAGAGTCTTGGTACCTTACAGCCGCCACAACGGAGGTTGCCCGGGGACTGACGACGGAATGCACCACCTTGATGGCCCCAGATGTACCACTCACGGAAGATTCTTTGGGGCGTAACTCCTCCATCGAAGCGCCTTTATATCCATTCGACTTGCCATTCATCTCAAGGATACTGTAAGGCATCTTTTCATGCCCCGGTCCGATCATGATAGGAGTAGTCGTCACCTCTACTGACGAGCCCGGCTTAATAACCCTCTGAACCATTTCACGGGGCATAATCCGCGTTTGTCGCGACACTTCTGGTGCTGCCGGCTTTCCGCCGGCACTGGTTGTGGGTGCGCTTGAAGATGGCCCTCGAGGTGACGGTGGCGTAGAAGTCACCTTGGCCGCACTTACCAGGCTAACCAGCTCCCTAAACAGCTGTAACTCCGGATCCGATACGAGCTCAAAGCCAGACAGAGTGTTAATATCAGAGAAACAAAGCTCTCCGGACTCTGGAAAGTCAGTGGCATCATCAAAGGTCTCTATGAGCGATTGAAACACCTTTTTCTTGAACATCATCTTCTGGCGAGGATTCATCTCCGTCATTTGGGGTTTGATCATCTCGAGGAATTTCTCGTCAGTGTTGAGCTCCTGGCTTTCCGTTGAGAGCGACAATTTTACAGGGGATGCGGAATTTTTCTGCAAAGCGCACCCAAGTGATTCCCGCGAATCGTTCATCGCAATGTTGCCCCTTTTCTTTCCTATAATGAGTAAGTGGCTGTTTGGTTTGATAAAAAATTCAAACTGATTGGCGGGAGATTCGACTGAATAGCCTTCTGATGGCTTCCCCAAGGTTGCAGTCTGCGGTTCTTGGATTACTTCCGGATTGAAACCAAAACAAGTCAACTCTGCCTCAGAGTTTTCCTATTAAGGGAAAGGGGTCTTAATAAGGGGTCCCTGATTTCGCTGTCCCTTTCCAAATCGCGGCCGTCATCAGCCAGATATAGGTGGGGGTCTAGGAATTTCCGTTCCTCCGCCAAAGGATATAACAGGCGCCGCTGACTTAGCTGTTCCGCAGTTGGCGCCACTGCCTCATGCAATAGTAAACTGTAAAAAATATAACAAAAACAGAAAATTAGGCCGTCCAATAAAATCCCGTCCTACGTGAAGGTACAAGTAGAGCCACACCTGCTGTTGAAACCACCCCAACCCCCAGTATACCAAATCCCGGCCTCATTGGTCGGTTTATCATTAAAAATGATCCAGGTAAAGTTTCACTCAAGCGTTTCTGACCTTGAGGGCTTTTTTTTAATGCTTTTTTTAAATGCAAGGTTAGTTGTTTTTTTTTAAGTTTTATTTGTACTTTACATAAAATGATACAAACCTCAATATACAAAAATGGTATTATAGTTTATTTTAGCTTTAACTTTTTTTAAATGATTTTAAAACCAACAAATTGTATTATAGGGTAAAATGTGTTTAAAAAAATATGTCCGTCAAATTAGCGTCGCTCAGTTAGCATCGAAGTGGAACGGTGGAACTGGAACACAGCAACGAACTTTTTGCTTTTCAATTATCTCCGTATTTAGCCACTAAATTTAATCAAATAAACACTAGAATTGTTAAGAACTGAATAAACTATTGTTTTTCTTACTTTGGTTTGGTTTTTGGTTCTACACTCTTAAAATAGGTTTGAATGAATAGCTAGCTTTGGGTTTGAAAAATTGCCCCTTCACATACAAAAATGACCCCAACAAATTGTTTTATGCACGGTAGTGCAGTCGATGTGGGACCTTTTCAAGTATGTATGGACCAAAAATCATACAAATCGTTCCCACAGATTTTGAGAAAATCGAATTACAGTTCCTCATATAAATTGACAAATAAGAGAAGTGCCAACTATTAAGTCCTTCACAGAGATGCGCCAAATTCCACGGTATACCGTTGAAAAGCTTATTTTATTCAGAACATTATAAGACTATTTTTATTTAAATCGCTCCCACAGATTTAATGAAATCAAGTCCCGAAATTTTTAGACCCTGATTCACCAGTACTGGCCATTAACAGCATCACATATTTCTGTTATGGAATTTGAATGCCCACACTAGCTTTTTTTACAGAGGATGCGCCATTATGCACGGTATACCACTTGAGAGCTATTTTTTAGGCCATTCGAATGGTACCTGTCCCATTAATATCCTGAAATTTTCGGACCCTGGTTCGCCAATACTGGCCATTATCATTGTACGTCCAACATACATACATCTATGGAAACAACGATCGTGGATGCTGCAAAAATGGTAAGTAAATTTATTTTTGACTTTTTTTATTTTTGAATTTTGGACTTTGCTGCGTGATCTTGCTACGAAGGACTTTGATCTTCTAGCATACATAAGTCTCTTAATAGTTGAAAAGTTTTGCCGTTCGTGACCATATGTTGACCAAACGTTTCCTTATACGGGCTCGTGTTTATGTCCAGATGAACTCCAGATCGTAGAGCGCAGTTGATTCAGGCCACTAGGAGGCCTCCGCGAGGATTCGGATGGATCGCCAAACGCCAAAAGAGAGTTAAAACATACATTAAAATAGACCGCTAATATACATATGTGCATGCATAACTCTCTGCCCGTTTTACCTATTGTTACTTTACTTACTTATATGTATATTTTTTTTTTTTTGAACGTTGCTTTTATTTCTTCAATCTTCTCTTTGCGAGACTAACAAGAGGTGTATCAAATCTTATATTTTTAACTTCACTAACAGTCATATTGACTGATACGGAGTTAGACGGCCCTAAAAATCAATTGCTGGGTTGGGAGGTCGTTGCGTCTAAGGCGGGATACGCTAGAAACCCCCGAGCGAAATTTGGGTGCGAAGACAGTTTTTCTTTGTATGACTCTTTTTGCTTATGGATTTCGTCTTTCACTGCCAGGATGCCCAGATTCCGGTGGATGTTTTCGTTGCGAACATACCAAGGTGCCCCTGTGATAGTTCTCAAGATTTCTGATTGTGCGCGCTGTATGATGTCTATGTTGCTGCTGCTCGCGTTCCCCCACAGCTGGGAGCCATACGTCCAGATTGGCTTTAGGACTGAATTGTATAGTAGTAACTTGTAGTCCAGGCACAGTGGCGATCGTGAGTTTATGATCCAGTGGAGGCTGCTGGCTTTCAGTTTTAGGTGCATCTTTTTGTGCATTCGTGCATTCGATGTGCTTACGCCAGGTAAGTCGTCTATCAAGGTGGACTCCAAGGTACGTTACTTCGTTAGCTTGAGGGATTTGCATACCGTTTAGTAAAAGCGGAGGGCATGTTTGTCTGTTAAGAGTAATTGTTATAGGTTTACACTTTCGTTCGTTTGTTTTAATGCGCCAGTTGGACAGCCACCTTTCCACTATTATGAGATGATTAGCCAGTTGGGTTGTTGCCTGCGTTTGGCATCTGGAGCGACTAAGGATAGCGGTATCATCGGCGAACGTTGAGGTTGTTAGTTGTGCGCTCGTAGGAATATCCGCAGTATACAAAACATATAGACACGGGCCGAGTGCGCTTCATTGTGGAACTCCAGCTTCGATGGTGTAGTCGCCCGAAGTAGCTGCATTGCACCTCACTGAGAACACTCTATTGTAGAGATATGATTCCAGTAGCTTGTCGGTGTATGTTAGCAAATGGTTCCATGGTTTCTTCGGAAGCCAAATTGGTGTGCCGGGATAATATTGCAAGCTTCCAGAAGTGGTATTATGCGAGTTAACACGCTTTTTTTAAACAATTTAGACAAACAAGAACTAAGGCTTATGGTCTGTATGATGACGGAATTGCGTGGTCTTTTCCAGGCTTCGGTATCATCCAGGCTTCGGTATCATGGGGTCAATAGGTCACCACCGGGAGCCTTTTTTGGTTTAACCCTCTTATGTCTTTTCCGATTTCGTTCGGCCGGAATGAAGGTGCGGCTGGCTGAGGGGAGGACTCTGGCTGAATGTCTGGCAGGAGGAATGAATTTGAGGCTGGGTTTGGCTGGAAGAAACTTCGTCGGTCTTCGTCGCTGCGAGCCCAGCATCCCGAAGAGTTTCTTATGGGTGGGCCCCCACAGGTTGTACTTTGTGCTTGTTGGCGAGAGATTCTGGATGTACCTCAGCTGTGCATTTTCTTCCTGTTGGTGAAGAGCCTGGTCGAGTGATCGGGTTGCTTCCTTAAGGCCTTGTTTTGAAGCTGGTAATCTGCTGTTTTGCAAATCACGAAGCGTGCGCCTCTTTTCTCGCACGAGCTGTTCGATTTGCTGATTAGATTTGAAGTATTTGTTTCGGTTTACTTCTTTCCCATGAGGAGGAGAGATTTTAGCTGCCGCAACAAGTACTTCTTCCAGGGAGCTCGTGGTGTAGTCGATATCCGATTCCATGTTAAATTCCGGGGCGAGTTCTATGTGGGCACTCACGTACTTTTTGTATTTTAGCCAGTTCGTTTTTGGCGTCGTCAGGCTGAAGGGGTTATTTCTGGGCTTTGAAGAAGCGTTAGAAGCACAGGTGAGTGGTCTGATGATAAGTCCGAGACTGCTTTGGCACTTATTAGATTGCGAGGTATGTTTTTTGTCACTGCAAAATCAATAAGGTCTGGGAGCTTTCGTGAGTCTGTTGGCCAGTGTGTGCGACTTCCAGGGAAAACGTAGTCCAGTTTATTTTTCACATTTATAATTGCATTGTACAATTGGCTTCCGTTGGGAGTCACTAGACGTGATCTCCAGTGCGTATATTTGGCATCGTAGTCTCCTGCCGCTATAAATCGTTCCCCAAGTGAATTGTAGAAGTCCATAAATTGTCCTTCCGAGATTGAGAAACGAGGAGGGCAGTAAACGGCAGCGATTGAAAGGATTCCGTTGCTTGACTGAATTTGTATCGATGTTGCCTGCAAGAAGTTTGTTGCAAACCTTTTGTGAAAATGGTGTTTAATGCGTTCTCTGATTAGAACTCCAGTTCCGCCGTGGGCTTTCCCATCTGGATGATCTGTGCGGCAGATTGTATAGCCTCTTATATGAAAGTGGTATTTGCTTGTAAGATGCGTTTCCACCAGTAGCATAACGTCAATATGGTTTTCGGTCAAGAATTGTGACAATTCTTGTTTATGCCGCGATACACCATTGGCGTTCCGCATTGATATTCGTAGCGCCTGCAGAGATTATTTAGACTGTTGTGCTACAAGCAGCTGTATCACCATGTTCTGGTTTTGAACAATCGCTTTAGACCTTTTTTTTAATTAACTCCTGTCAAAATTATTTATTATCTCGCTGAACTACCACCCATTTACAGATTTGAATTCGTACAGCTAAAGAGTTAGCCAAATCCTTTGCGTTCAGACTTCCAACTGCTTCACTCTTACCTCTTTCATGCTCATACACTAAAACCAGCTACAGTAGAATCTATTCTAAATATATAAAGCTTGGCGCTATTCAAACTTTACAAAATAACTGTTCCAGCAATTATATTGCCCAGGAAATATTCTCCAAAATCGAAAATTGTCCTATGCTTCCAAAGGTTGTAGTTCACCACATACCCAGCCATGCAAATATTTGGGAAAACGAAATTGCTCATCGAGCAGCAAAGAACGCTTCTATACACGGCTCCTTCAAATATGTTAGATGGACATTGAGTGATGCGATCAACTATATATTTCATTACATTCAAGATGATTGGGAAAGAGACTATAACGTATTCTCTATGGAACTTTTGGCCTTTCATCACCAAAAAACCTAGGTTTTATAAAACTGATATTTTCGACCGTATAGACACAAGACGATTAAATAGAATCCTTAGCGGACATAAGTACACTTTATCAAAAATGGAAGTTTTTGATAATGCTATTTGCGACACATGCAATGCAGTGAAAAATATTTCACATCTTATTTTAAATTGTTCAAAATACTCAAGCATTTCCAACACTTTCATTTTCCAATAAATGTAATGATATTTATCGCTTCTTTGCAAATGAACCATTCGACAACTACATATCGATATATATACATATACTACATATATAAAAAAAAATTTTCGCTAATGCAAGCGCAATTTTAAGATCTCCTGAAATGAGATTTCATACATTAGCTGTGGCGTTAACCCGTTCACACGGGGAGGCCAAATAATTCTTCCACTTCCACTCCAGTGAACATTTAAACGTCGAAAACGAAACAAGACGTTTCCTCTTCAACGTTATAAATCGAATTATTTTTTCTCTAATCTTAAGCCTAACTTATTTATTGCGGCGAAGCGGGCCGAATTCGCACAAGAGCGAATATGAGCTTTTGCTCCCGATCCGCTCTAAGCTATCTTAGACTAGATTTAGAGACTAACAATTCAAATTAAAAACAACTTCAAATTCATTTGAAATCCAATCAAATACGTTAACACCGGCCCCGTTGAGGGCCGGTCCGGCTTCGACCCACTGGCAGCCGCGCCAGCTTGTGGACTGCTTTCTATACTCTGCTCCAGAGCTAGTCCTAGTCCTGAGCAAACCAAACAAATAAGGCAATATAGGACTTTAGGGTGGCCTACCTCGAATTTTCAATGTCGTATCAATAGGGCCACAAAAATCAACACCACATATGGAGAATGGGCGGAGAGCACGAATTCTATCTAAGGGGAATTCTCCCATGATTTGAGTGTTCAGAAGAGGCTTGCATTTAAAGCAGCGTATGCATGACCGTACTGTCTGACTGCAGACTTTGTGCGCATATACGATCCATAAGAGAGCGTTTTAGAGCGTTGAGAGCAATTGAGAGCGTTTTGTCAACAATACTGGAAACTTGGCATCGTACGATATAGGAGCATTAGTCTTTCTTTTGGATCTATCTATTTCATCTTGATACTCGTGCTCTTGGTCTATTTCGATTATTTTCTTAAAGGCTTCATTATATTCGACAGGTGAGGAAACAATATCAGAATTCACTACAAATTTCTTGGATTTCCTTACAAAGCGGAACATATAAACGAACACTCGGAGCAGTTTTAGGTGAGAGGAATATCCTTTGATCACTTCCAATAAATGTGAGGTAGAGACGATGACAGTTAATCCGACCGCATTATTTTTTGCATCAATCTGTATAAGTTCTGGTGACAGATCAAACCGGGGGATCGTCGGCCACTTATTTTCCGGTTTCTTTAAAAGCGATGGACCTGTAAACCAGATCGATTCTAGATCGATTCCTCTGGACACTATATCTGCCGGGTTCTGTTTAGTTGGTACATGCCGCCACGTGCTATCATCTGACCACTCTTGAATTTCAGCAACTCTATTCGATACGAACGTTGACAACGACGATGGATGGGAACGAATCCCATGAAGAGTTACTTCTGAATCCGACCAAAATACACTTCGTTCGATCGTAACTTTTATTAGAGGCTTTATCTTGCGGCAGAGATCTGCGAGAAGGTGAGCGGCACATAACTCAAGACGGCGAAGCGTCTTTGTCTTGAGCGGCGCTACTTTGGACCTAGCCGTCAATAATGAAACTTTAATACCTTCTACAGATTCGCAACGAATATAGACGCAGGCTCCATAGGATCTCATCGATGCGTCAGAAAAGGCCTGAATTTGAATCGGTGACATCGGCTCGGTAAACACGAATCTCGGAATTGAGATGTCCTCTAATTGCAACAAGGCAATTTGTATTTTGTTTCATGCTGTTTCTAAGTGAAGTGGAATCGACTCATCCCAATCTAGCTTATTTAGCCAAAGTTCAAGCAATAGGATTTTTTCTTTTATAAGTATAAGGCTTAATAAGCCAAAGTGGTGAAACAGCTTCGATGTCACCGAAAGAATGATCCAAATTTAATTCAAATTTAAATATATTTTCTTTAGCAACCCAAGCGATTCCCAATGCTTTAGTCAGTTCTGAGTCCGTAAGTTTTATTGGCTTTGAAGAACCTGAGTTACTTCAGACTTAATTGTCATTAGCTCCTCATTGCTCCTCAGGTGACAGAAGCTTTTTTAAAAGTTTGTACTTCTTCCTACGACCAGAATTTTTTCAAATTGCCATCTATCGACTCGAGTAATTATTTTTGGTAATTCCAAGCAAGTTGATACACGATTCCTCTCTACGGATCTGTAAGCGTTGAGCAAGATCTTCAGTAATAAAGTTCATTTGTGACCCAGAGTCAAGTAATGCTCGGGCCATAATGTGCTCGCTATTTTTAGTTATAACGCTTACGATCGACGTCGCTTAAAAAACCCTTTCTAGGGATGACGCATGCAAAGCATGTGACGTAGAAGGGCCATCAAGATGTAGGTGCAGAAGTTTGGGGTGCGATCTTGCACAAATTTGACGCCTAGCCGATTTACACTTCGCAACCGTGTGACCTTTTCGCAGACAATTTAAACATAATGAGGCTGACTTGACAAACTCAAACCGTTGCATTACAGCAAGGCGAGCGAACGGAATACACTGGGCAAGACTATGGTCTTGTGCGTTGCAATAACTGCAAGCTTGTTTGTTGGAAGCGGAGCAAGCCAACAAACTTCTATTGTGCTGCTTCCCGAATCCAGTTTTCTCCTGTTTTGGCTTGATAGTCTCTTCAGCAGACAGGTGCTGGACCTACGAAACTTTCGGAGGCTGAATAATTTTCTTATTTCGTTCGTAAAGATGAGACATTCGTTATCGCAAACTCTTTTTATACCCTTGCAGAGGGTATTATAATTTTGTCCAAAAGTGTGCAACGCAGTGAAGGAGACATCTCCGACCCTATAAAGTATATATATTCTTGATCAGGATCACCTCCTGAGTTGATATGAGCATGTCCGTCTGTCTGTCTGTCTGTTTCTACGCGAACTAGTCTCTCAGTTTTAAAGCTATCGTCTTAAAACTTTGCACACACTCTTCTTTCCTTTGCACGCAGTATATAAGTCGGAACGGCCGGGATCGGCCGACTATATCCTATAGCTGCCATATAACTGATTGATCGGAAATGGTATAACTTTGGTGTTTTTAGAGTTAGAGAGTTCAAATTTGACATGAGAGCTATTTTTGGTAAAATATTACGACATGCCAAATTTCATTAGGATCGGCCGACTATATCCTATAGCTGCCATATAACTGAACGATCGGAAATGACCCAACTTTCGTGTTTTGGATGATAGACAGCTGGCACTTGGTACACATTCTATTTTTGGTCAGTTAATCCGATCTACCAAATTTCAGAAAGATCGGTTGACTATATCTTATAGCTGACATATTACTGTACGATCGGAAATGGTTTTTGGTAGAAATATCAACTTTCGTATTTTTGAAGATAGAAGCTTGGGACTTTTTTTTAGATTTTTTATTGTAATTAATTGGTTTTATTATGATGTAATCATAAGGCTCGGACAACTATATCCGATGTTTGCGATATATATCCGGTTTTAGCTGCAAGGGTATATCAACTTCGGCTCCGTTCGAAGTTAGCTTTGCTTTCTTGTTAGACTAGCAATAGCTTTGTCATAATTACTCTCGGGGATTTGGAATGCCTTGATAGTTCGTAAGTCTTCACCATAGAGGCACGAAATTAAATGGTTAAATTACTCGATAACAGGAATGTTCACATCCTGGTCTACTAATGTCTCAAAGAGAGTCATACAATTTTTCAACTCCGAATAGTTTCTACTGAATTTTGGCAATGCCAACTGGGAAGTCGAGCTCGAGTTGGGGCTGCAGAAATTGCAGTAGTTGATGGGCACTCTTCAGCTATAGTGAAGGCATTTAATAATGACATCACCCATGCCTTAGTTGTTATCTTTAATTTTTCTAAATCGGCTCCAAATTAATTTTGATCTGGTCTTGCAACTCATTTGCCTTAAATATTGTCTTATTTAAAACCTGAACCCTGCACTCTAGCTCAACCTTTACTAAAGGAACTGACCCAGCTTCCAAACGTTCCTCTAACCAGCGAATGCTTTTTACTTTGACATTTAATCTTCTTCTAAAATCATCAAGAGTCGTGGATTTTAGTTTCTGTTTATTAGTTTCCATTTTCTGATTTTACTTTTTATTTAATAAACAAAATACGATAAATATTAAAAAATTTATTATTTTTATTTTTAAATAAAAATTTTTTTATTTATTTTATTTATTATTATATTAAAAATTTTTTTTTCGAAACAAACGAAAACAAACAAACAAACAAAACCGAAAACAATCGAAATAAAGATATTTAATTTAATATCTGGCGAAAACGAACAAATAATTAAATAATATATGGCGAAAAAGATAAAATAATTCATTAATTAATTGATAGTCGAATTATGTGATAGTTGAGGCACTGAGTATCCAAAAAAAGTTGGTTACCAATGACATGAAAAAGGTGTATACCGAAACAATTATATGGTAGTGCGTCTCCTATGTAGGCGTTGACCCAAAAAGAGGTAGCGTTCCCCCAATGACATTCAGAAGTCCTTACTTCTGAAAATCAAAATTTTACGTGAAATTTGAATAACTCATTTAGTAGGATACCAAATCAAACTGCAAACCACCGTTGTCTAGTTTTGCTTTTAAATAAATAATAAAATAATTGTATTTGTTTATTCTAAAATGGACAAAACTTTGTCTTTGAATCAAGTTTACCCCATAAAACATAATAAACATAAAATTGGGATATATTCAAAAAAAATTTACTTGAATTAGCTTTTCTATAATTAGTAGCTTAAAATTAAGTGAAATGAGGGATACAATTCCTAATATAAATAGTTTCGTTATAATAGGAAAAGTTGGCTTTTTCTACAAAAAAATTCGGTATTTCTTAGACATTGTGTCAAAAAAATAATAGCTTTTCAACATGATCATTGAGTTTGCCCAAATGTGTCTGGATGAAATGAAGAGTTCTGTCCTCAATTTTTGTTTTTTGAATATTAATTTAAAAGTTGAACTCGTTACGGAATTACTAATGTAATGCAATATTTAATGTTTTCTTAAATCTTTAAGATTCGGTTTGGTTATATATTTTGAGGATGCCCAAAATGCCATCTTTAGATGCCCAGAATGTCCTTATCCAACATGTTATCTAGTGGCACCCGCTTCAGGCTGCCTAGGAAGAAATCTTCCGCAGCACTTGTGGCCACTGTCTTTGTTGAATCACTGCGACTCTGTGCAGACCGAGCAGCAGCCTAATTTGCGCCAGGGTACTTGGTGTTGGCCACGATCATGTTGCCTTTCATGGCCGCTTTAGCCGCTGGCCTCTCCCAAACCCGGACTCGAAGGCACAGATGATTCAGTACTAGCCTGGAAAAAGTAGTTGAAAGCGCTGCCCTGGACATTGGTGATCTGTAGAGTCTTTGTCGGAGTCGATGATCCGATGACGGGCGAAAGCTGTTTATTAGTGCCGGACACATTTCCTCCAAGTGGCTTCAGACCCAGGGTGGGAGCTTCGAGGCGACGCTTCAGGATGGTAGCCTCCACCACTGGGCTTAGGTTGGAGATGAGAGAACTGGCATTGTCGGGCATCTGACCACTAGGTGGTACCGGAGGAGTATTGCCCGCTCCGCAAATGGTGTAGCGGCGGGACATACTCAACTTTCCCGGCTGAGCAGTCTTAATGGCCGACACATTGGGCGGCTGGCCGAAGAAGGTGTTCATGCTAGAGTCTTGGTACCTTACAGCCGCCACAACGGAGGTTGCCCGGGGACTGACGACGGAATGCACCACCTTGATGGCCCCAGATGTACCACTCACGGAAGATTCTTTGGGGCGTAACTCCTCCATCGAAGCGCCTTTATATCCATTCGACTTGCCATTCATCTCAAGGATACTGTAAGGCATCTTTTCATGCCCCGGTCCGATCATGATAGGAGTAGTCGTCACCTCTACTGACGAGCCCGGCTTAATAACCCTCTGAACCATTTCACGGGGCATAATCCGCGTTTGTCGCGACACTTCTGGTGCTGCCGGCTTTCCGCCGGCACTGGTTGTGGGTGCGCTTGAAGATGGCCCTCGAGGTGACGGTGGCGTAGAAGTCACCTTGGCCGCACTTACCAGGCTAACCAGCTCCCTAAACAGCTGTAACTCCGGATCCGATACGAGCTCAAAGCCAGACAGAGTGTTAATATCAGAGAAACAAAGCTCTCCGGACTCTGGAAAGTCAGTGGCATCATCAAAGGTCTCTATGAGCGATTGAAACACCTTTTTCTTGAACATCATCTTCTGGCGAGGATTCATCTCCGTCATTTGGGGTTTGATCATCTCGAGGAATTTCTCGTCAGTGTTGAGCTCCTGGCTTTCCGTTGAGAGCGACAATTTTACAGGGGATGCGGAATTTTTCTGCAAAGCGCACCCAAGTGATTCCCGCGAATCGTTCATCGCAATGTTGCCCCTTTTCTTTCCTATAATGAGTAAGTGGCTGTTTGGTTTGATAAAAAATTCAAACTGATTGGCGGGAGATTCGACTGAATAGCCTTCTGATGGCTTCCCCAAGGTTGCAGTCTGCGGTTCTTGGATTACTTCCGGATTGAAACCAAAACAAGTCAACTCTGCCTCAGAGTTTTCCTATTAAGGGAAAGGGGTCTTAATAAGGGGTCCCTGATTTCGCTGTCCCTTTCCAAATCGCGGCCGTCATCAGCCAGATATAGGTGGGGGTCTAGGAATTTCCGTTCCTCCGCCAAAGGATATAACAGGCGCCGCTGACTTAGCTGTTCCGCAGTTGGCGCCACTGCCTCATGCAATAGTAAACTGTAAAAAATATAACAAAAACAGAAAATTAGGCCGTCCAATAAAATCCCGTCCTACGTGAAGGTACAAGTAGAGCCACACCTGCTGTTGAAACCACCCCAACCCCCAGTATACCAAATCCCGGCCTCATTGGTCGGTTTATCATTAAAAATGATCCAGGTAAAGTTTCACTCAAGCGTTTCTGACCTTGAGGGCTTTTTTTTAATGCTTTTTTTAAATGCAAGGTTAGTTGTTTTTTTTTAAGTTTTATTTGTACTTTACATAAAATGATACAAACCTCAATATACAAAAATGGTATTATAGTTTATTTTAGCTTTAACTTTTTTTAAATGATTTTAAAACCAACAAATTGTATTATAGGGTAAAATGTGTTTAAAAAAATATGTCCGTCAAATTAGCGTCGCTCAGTTAGCATCGAAGTGGAACGGTGGAACTGGAACACAGCAACGAACTTTTTGCTTTTCAATTATCTCCGTATTTAGCCACTAAATTTAATCAAATAAACACTAGAATTGTTAAGAACTGAATAAACTATTGTTTTTCTTACTTTGGTTTGGTTTTTGGTTCTACACTCTTAAAATAGCTTTGAATGAATAGCTAGCTTTGGGTTTGAAAAATTGCCCCTTCACTTTGCCCCTGTATGACCAAAAATCATACAAATCGTTCACACAGATTTTGAGAAAATTGAATTACAGTTCCTCATATAAATTGACAAATAATAGAAGTGCCAACTATTAAGTCCTTCACAGAGATGCGCCAAATTCGACGGTATACCGTTGAAAAGCTTATTTTATTCAGAACATTATAAGACTATTTTCATTTAAATCGCTCCCACAGATTTAATGAAATCAAGTCCCGAAATTTTTAGACCCTGATTCACCAGTACTGGCCATTAACAGCATCACATATTTCTGCGCTGCCTAACACGGCGCCCGCCGTTATGGAATTTGAATGCCCACACTAGCTTTTTTTACAGAGGATGCGCCATTATGCACGGTATACCACTTGAGAGCTATTTTTTAGGCCATTCGAATGGTACCTATCCCATTAAGGGGAGGGTAAGGTATTAAATTTTTTTTTTTTCCATTTTTTTTTTATTTTTTAAATTGAATGCATAATATCTGAAGAATATTGTGTCAAAATTTCAAGTCAATTAAAGCAAAATTGACGAAGTTATTAGTTATTGACGAAGTTGCTTGCAAACGTTTTACACTGGATTTTGTTTTGTTTAAAACTTTAAAGCGTTATTCCCACAACTCACGTTTTCAAAGTCGGTGCCCCTCATAACTTCAAAACTACTGCACCGATCCTTTTGAAATTTTAAACACTATTTCTGTACATATTTTACGAGGTAACGCTGTCGAGTTTTTTTTTTTTTTGTTCATAGTTTTGATTTCGCAATGACAAAATAACCGATTTTTTCCTAAAAAATTCAGTTTTTCACTTCAAAGTCTTCGAAAAAATTAAAAAATTGCAATTTTCAAAAAACCTTTACAGCGTTACCTGGGGCGAACTATTATCTAACGAATGAATTTTCATTTTTTGATTACAAATTATCCAGCACCGAGTTATGAGGGGCACCGCAATTCAACTTTTTTTGGCGACACGTCCGGACAACTGCTACCATTGCCATATTTTTAAATATTTTTTTGTACAAATTTTATTAAACATTCTTCTAATGTCATACTTTAATATACCGTTGGTTGAATAAATAAATTTTAACTGTGTCGTCAGGAAAAAAATCACAAAAACATGGCTTTTTTCGCATGATTTGACCTTACCCTCCCCTTAATATCCTGAAATTTTCGGACCCTGGTTCGCCAATACTGGCCATTATCATTGTACGTCCAACATACATACATCTATGGAAACAACGATCGTGGATGCTGCAAAAATGGTAAGTAAATTTATTTTTGACTTTTTTTATTTTTGAATTTTGGACTTTGCTGCGTGATCTTGCTACGAAGGACTTTGATCTTCTAGCATACATAAGTCTCTTAATAGTTGAAAAGTTTTGCCGTTCGTGACCATATGTTGACCAAACGTTTCCTTATACGGGCTCGTGTTTATGTCCAGATGAACTCCAGATCGTAGAGCGCAGTTGATTCAGGCCACTAGGAGGCCTCCGCGAGGATTCGGATGGATCGCCAAACGCCGCGAGCTTTCTCTTCCAGTAACAGGAAGAGAGTTAAAACATACATTAAAATAGACCGCTAATATACATATGTGCATGCATAACTCTCTGCCCGTTTTACCTATTGTTACTTTACTTACTTATATGTATATTTTTTTTTTTTTGAACGTTGCTTTTATTTCTTCAATCTTCTCTTTGCGAGACTAACAAGAGGTGTATCAAATCTTATATTTTTAACTTCACTAACAGTCATATTGACTGATACGGAGTTAGACGGCCCTAAAAATCAATTGCTGGGTTGGGAGGTCGTTGCGTCTAAGGCGGGATACGCTAGAAACCCCCGTGCGAAGACAGTTTTTCTTTGTATGACTCTTTTTGCTTATGGATTTCGTCTTTCACTGCCAGGATGCCCAGATTCCGGTGGATGTTTTCGTTGCGAACATACCAAGGTGCCCCTGTGATAGTTCTCAAGATTTCTGATTGTGCGCGCTGTATGATGTCTATGTTGCTGCTGCTCGCGTTCCCCCACAGCTGGGAGCCATACGTCCAGATTGGCTTTAGGACTGAATTGTATAGTAGTAACTTGTAGTCCAGGCACAGTGGCGATCGTGAGTTTATGATCCAGTGGAGGCTGCTGGCTTTCAGTTTTAGGTGCATCTTTTTGTGCATTCGTGCATTCGATGTGCTTACGCCAGGTAAGTCGTCTATCAAGGTGGACTCCAAGGTACGTTACTTCGTTAGCTTGAGGGATTTGCATACCGTTTAGTAAAAGCGGAGGGCATGTTTGTCTGTTAAGAGTAATTGTTATATGTTTACACTTTCGTTCGTTGGTTTTAATGCGCCAGTTGGACAGCCACCTTTCCAATATTATGAGATGATTAGCCAGTTGGGTTGTTGCCTGCGTTTGGCATCTGGAGCGACTAAGGATAGCGGTATCATCGGCGAACGTTGAGGTTGTTAGTTGTGCGCTCGTTGGAATATCCGCAGTATACAAAAGATATAGACACGGGCCGAGTGCGCTTCATTGTGGAACTCCAGCTTCGATGGTGTAGTCGCCCGAAGTAGCTGCATTGCACCTCACTGAGAACACTCTATTGTAGAGATATGATTCCAGTAGCTTGTCGGTGTATGTTAGCAAATGGTTTCATGGTTTCTTCGGAAGCCAAATTGGTGTGCCGGGATAATATTGCAAGCTTCCAGAAGTGGTATTATGCGAGTTAACACGCATTTTTTAAACAATTTAGACAAACAAGAACTAAGGCTTATTGGTCTGTATGATGACGGAATTGCGTGGTCTTTTCCAGGCTTCGGTATCATTATAATGATGGATTTCTTCCACTTTTTTGGGAAATAGCCAAGATAAATGATTCCATTAAATAGTTTGCAGACGACCTCTATAGCGCATTTTGGAAGTTCGATCAGCATCTTTGGGGTCAATAGGTCACCACCGGGAGCCTTTTTTGGTTTAACCCTCTTATGACTTTTCCGATTTCGTTCGGCCGGAATGAAGGTGCGGCTGGCTGAGGGGAGGACTCTGGCTGAATGTCTGGCAGGAGGAATGAATTTGAGGCTGGGTTTGGCTGGAAAAAACTTCGTCGGTCTTCGTCGCTGCGAGCCCAGCATCCCGAAGACTTTCTTATGGGTGGGCCCCCACAGGTTGTACTTTGTGCTTGTTGGCGAGAGATTCTGGATGTACCTCAGCTGTGCATTTTCTTCCTGTTGGTGAAGAGCCTGGTCGAGTGATCGGGTTGCTTCCTTAAGGCCTTGTTTTGAAGCTGGTAATCTGCTGTTTTGCAAATCACGAAGCGTGCGCCTCTTTTCTCGCACGAGCTGTTCGATTTGCTGATTAGATTTGAAGTATTTGTTTCGGTTTACTTCTTTCCCATGAGGAGGAGAGATTTTAGCTGCCGCAACAAGTACTTCTTCCAGGGAGCTCGTGGTGTAGTCGATATCCGATTCCATGTTAAATTCCGGGGCGAGTTCTATGTGTATTTTAGCCAGTTCGTTTTTGGCGTCGTCAGGCTGAAGGGGTTATTTCTGGGCTTTGAAGAAGCGTTAGAAGCACAGGTGATTGGTCTGATGATAAGTCCGAGACTGCTTTGGCACTTATTAGATTGCGAGGTATGTTTTTTGTCACTGCAAAATCAATAAGGTCTGGGAGCTTTCGTGAGTCTGTTGGCCAGCGACTTCCAGGGAAAACGTAGTCCAGTTTATTTTTCACATTTATAATTGCATTGTACAATTGGCTTCCGTTGGGAGTCACTAGACGTGATCTCCAGTGCGTATATTTGGCATCGTAGTCTCCTGCCGCTATAAATCGTTCCCCAAGTGAATTGTAGAAGTCCATAAATTGTCCTTCCGAGATTGAGAAACGAGGAGGGCAGTAAACGGCAGCGATTGAAAGGATTCCGTTGCTTGACTGAATTTGTATCGATGTTGCCTGCAAATTTTTGGTTTTTGGTTTAACCCTCTTATGACTTTTCCGATTTCGTTCGGCCGGAATGAAGGTGCGGCTGGCTGAGGGGAGGACTCTGGCTGAATGTCTGGCAGGAGGAATGAATTTGAGGCTGGGTTTGGCTGGAAAAAACTTCGTCGGTCTTCGTCGCTGCGAGCCCAGCATCCCGAAGACTTTCTTATGGGTGGGCCCCCACAGGTTGTACTTTGTGCTTGTTGGCGAGAGATTCTGGATGTACCTCAGCTGTGCATTTTCTTCCTGTTGGTGAAGAGCCTGGTCGAGTGATCGGGTTGCTTCCTTAAGGCCTTGTTTTGAAGCTGGTAATCTGCTGTTTTGCAAATCACGAAGCGTGCGCCTCTTTTCTCGCACGAGCTGTTCGATTTGCTGATTAGATTTGAAGTATTTGTTTCGGTTTACTTCTTTCCCATGAGGAGGAGAGATTTTAGCTGCCGCAACAAGTACTTCTTCCAGGGAGCTCGTGGTGTAGTCGATATCCGATTCCATGTTAAATTCCGGGGCGAGTTCTATGTGTATTTTAGCCAGTTCGTTTTTGGCGTCGTCAGGCTGAAGGGGTTATTTCTGGGCTTTGAAGAAGCGTTAGAAGCACAGGTGATTGGTCTGATGATAAGTCCGAGACTGCTTTGGCACTTATTAGATTGCGAGGTATGTTTTTTGTCACTGCAAAATCAATAAGGTCTGGGAGCTTTCGTGAGTCTGTTGGCCAGCGACTTCCAGGGAAAACGTAGTCCAGTTTATTTTTCACATTTATAATTGCATTGTACAATTGGCTTCCGTTGGGAGTCACTAGACGTGATCTCCAGTGCGTATATTTGGCATCGTAGTCTCCTGCCGCTATAAATCGTTCCCCAAGTGAATTGTAGAAGTCCATAAATTGTCCTTCCGAGATTGAGAAACGAGGAGGGCAGTAAACGGCAGCGATTGAAAGGATTCCGTTGCTTGACTGAATTTGTATCGATGTTGCCTGCAAGAAGTTTGTTGCAAACCTTTTGTGAAAATGGTGTTTAATGCGTTCTCTGATTAGAACTCCAGTTCCGCCGTGGGCTTTCCCATCTGGATGATCTGTGCGGCAGATTGTATAGCCTCTTATATGAAAGTGGTATTTGCTTGTAAGATGCGTTTCCACCAGTAGCATAACGTCAATATGGTTTTCGGTCAAGAATTGTGACAATTCTTGTTTATGCCGCGATACACCATTGGCGTTCCGCATTGATATTCGTAGCGCCTGCAGAGATTATTTAGACTGTTGTGCTACAAGCAGCTGTATCACCATGTTCTGGTTTTGAACAATCGCTTTAGACCTTTTTTTTAATTAACTCCTGTCAAAATTATTTATTATCTCGCTGAACTACCACCCATTTACAGATTTGAATTCGTACAGCTAAAGAGTTAGCCAAATCCTTCGCGTTCAGACTTCCAACTGCTTCACTCTTACCTCTTTCATGCTCATACACTAAAACCAGCTACAGTAGAATCTATTCTAAATATATAAAGCTTGGCGCTATTCAAACTTTACAAAATAACTGTTCCAGCAATTATATTGCCCAGGAAATATTCTCCAAAATCGAAAATTGTCCTATGCTTCCAAAGGTTGTAGTTCACCACATACCCAGCCATGCAAATATTTGGGAAAACGAAATTGCTCATCGAGCAGCAAAGAACGCTTCTATACACGGCTCCTTCAAATATGTTAGATGGACATTGAGTGATGCGATCAACTATATATTTCATTACATTCAAGATGATTGGGAAAGAGACTATAACGTATTCTCTATGGAACTTTTGGCCTTTCATCACCAAGAAACCTAGGTTTTATAAAACTGATATTTTCGACCGTATAGACACAAGACGATTAAATAGAATCCTTAGCGGACATGCATTCGATAAGTACACTTTATCAAAAATGAAAGTTTTTGATAATGCTATTTGCGACACATGCAATGCAGTGAAAAATATTTCACATCTTATTTTAAATTGTTCAAAATACTCAAGCATTTCCAACACTTTCATTTTCCAATAAATATAATGATATTTATCGCTTCTTTGCAAATGAACCATTCGACAACTACATATCGATATATATACATATACTACATATATAAAAAAAATTTTCGCTAATGCAAGCGCAATTTTAAGATCTCCTGAAATGAGATTTCATACATTAGCTGTGGCGTTAACCCGTTCACACGGGGAGGCCAAATAATTCTTCCACTTCCACTCCAGTGAACATTTAAACGTCGAAAACGAAACAAGACGTTTCCTCTTCAACGTTATAAATCGAATTATTTTTTCTCTAATCTTAAGCCTAACTTATTTATTGCGGCGAAGCGGGCCGAATTCGCACAAGAGCGAATATGAGCTTTTGCTCCCGATCCGCTCTAAGCTATCTTAGACTAGATTTAGAGACTAACAATTCAAATTAAAAACAACTTCAAATTCATTTGAAATCCAATCAAATACGTTAACACCGGCCCCGTTGAGGGCCGGTCCGGCTTCGACCCACTGGCAGCCGCGCCAGCTTGTGGACTGCTTTCTATACTCTGCTCCAGAGCTAGTCCTAGTCCTGAGCAAACCAAACAAATAAGGCAATATAGGACTTTAGGGTGGCCTACCTCGAATTTTCAATGTCGTATCACAAAAATCAACACCACATACGGAGAATGGGCGGAGAGCACGAATTCTATCTAAGGGGAATTCTCCCATGATTTGAGTGTTCAGAAGAGGCTTGCATTTAAAGCAGCGTATGCATGACCGTACTGTCTGACTGCAGACTTTGTGCGCATATACGATCCATAAGAGAGCGTTTTAGAGCGTTGAGAGCAATTGAGAGCGTTTTGTCAACAATACTGGAAACTTGGCATAGTACGATATAGGAGCATTAGTCTTTCTTTTGGATCTATCTATTTCATCTTGATACTCGTGCTCTTGGTCTATTTCGATTATTTTCTTAAAGGCTTCATTATATTCGACAGGTGAGGAAACAATATCAGAATTCACTACAAATTTCTTGGATTTCCTTATAAAGCGGAACATATAATAGAACACTCGGAGCAGTTTTAGGTGAGAGGAATATCCTTTGATCACTTCCAATAAATGTGAGGTAGAGACGATGACAGTTAATCCGACCGCATTATTTTTTGCATCAATCTGTATAAGTTCTGGTGACAGATCAAACCCGGGGATCGTCGGCCACTTATTTTCCGGTTTCTTTAAAAACGATGGACCTGTAAACCAGATCGATTCTAGATCGATTCCTCTGGACACTATATCTGCCGGGTTCTGTTTAGTTGGTACATGCCGCCACGTGCTATCATCTGACCACTCTTGAATTTCAGCAACTCTATTCGATACGAACGTTGACAACGACGATGGATGGGAACGAATCCCATGAAGAGTTACTTCTGAATCCGACCAAAATACACTTCGTTCGATCGTAACTTTTATTAGAGGCTTTATCTTGCGGCAGAGATCTGCGAGAAGGTGAGCGGCACATAACTCAAGACGGCGGAGCGTCTTTGTCTTGAGCGGCGCTACTTTGGACCTAGCCGTCAATAATGAAACTTTAATACCTTCTACAGATTCGCAACGAATACAGACGCAGGCTCCATAGGATCTCATCGATGCGTCAGAAAAGGCCTGAATTTGAATCGGTGACATCGGCTCGGTAAACACGAATCTCGGAATTGAGATGTCCTCTAATTGCAACAAGGCAATTTGTATTTTGTTTCATGCTGTTTCTAAGTGAAGTGGAATCGACTCATCCCAATCTAGCTTATTTAGCCAAAGTTCAAGCAATAGGATTTTTTCTTTTATAAGTATAAGGCTTAATAAGCCAAAGGGGTGAAACAGCTTCGATGTCACCGAAAGAATGATCCAAATTTAATTCAAATTTAAATATATTTTCTTTAGCAACCCAAGCGATTCCCAATGCTTTAGTCAGTTCTGAGTCCGAAAGTGTTATTGGCTTAACCGTGCTCACGGATGCAGTACTTTCAGGCGAGTTTTTGAAAACCACTCAACTTTTTGAAAACTGCTCAATTCAAACCCAGCGCTTTGAAGAACCTGAGTTACTTCAGACTTAATTGTCATTAGCTCCTCATTGCTCCTCAGGTGACAGAAGCTTTTTTAAAAGTTTGTACTTCTTCCTACGAACAGAATTTTTTCAAATTGCCATCTATCGACTCGAGTAATTATTTTTGGTAATTCCAAGCAAGGTTTTGGTAACACGATTCCTCTCTACGGATCTGTAAGCGTTGAGCAAGATCTTCAGTAATAAAGTTCATTTGTGACCCAGAGTCAATTAATGCTCGGGCCATAATGTGCTCGCTATTTTTAGTTATAACGCTTACGATCGACGTCGCTTAAAAAACCCTTTCTAGGGATGACGCATGCAAAGCATGTGACGTAGAAGGGCCATCAAGATGTAGGTGCAGAAGTTTGGGGTGCGATCTTGCACAAATTTGACGCCTAGCCGATTTACACTTCGCAACCGTGTGACCTTTTCGCAGACAATTTAAACATAATGAGGCTGACTTGACAAACTCAAACCGTTGCATTACAGCAAGGCGAGCGAACGGAATACACTGGGCAAGACTATGGTCTTGTGCGTTGCAATAACTGCAAGCTTGTTTGTTGGAAGCGGAGCAAGCTAACGAACTTCTATTGTGCTGCTTCCCGAATCCAGTTTTCTCCTGTTTTGGCTTGATAGTCTCTTCAGCAGACAGGGGCTGGACCTACGAAACTTTCGGAGGCTGAATAATTTTCTTATTTGGTTCGTAAAGATGAGACATTCGTTATCGCAAACTCTTTTTAGACTAGCAATAGCTTTGTCATAATTACTCTCGGTGATTTGGAATGCCTTGATAGTTCGTAAGTCTTCACCATAGAGGCACGAAATTAAATGGTTAAATTACTCGATAACAGGAATGTTCACATCCTGGTCTACTAATGTCTCAAAGAGAGTCATACAATTTTTCAACTCCGAATAGTTTCTACTGAATTTTGGCAATGCCAACTGGGAAGTCGAGCTCGAGTTGGGGCTGCAGAAATTGCAGTAGTTGATGGGCACTCTTCAGCTATAGTGAAGGCATTTAATAATGACATCACCCATGCCTTAGTTGTTATCTTTAATTTTTCTAAATCGGCTCCAAATTAATTTTGATCTGGTCTTGCAACTCATTTGCCTTAAATATTGTCTTATTTAAAACCTGAAGCCTGCACTCTAGCTCAACCTTTACTAAAGGAACTGACCCAGCTTCCAAACGTTCCTCTAACCAGCGAATGCTTTTTACTTTGACATTTAATCTTCTTCTAAAATCATCAAGAGTCGTGGATTTTAGTTTCTGTTTATTAGTTTCCATTTTCTGATTTTACTTTTTATTTAATAAACAAAATACGATAAATATTAAAAAATTTATTATTTTTATTTTTAAATAAAAATTTTTTTATTTATTTTATTTATTATTATATTAAAAATTTTTTTTTCGAAACAAACGAAAACAAACAAACAAACAAAACCGAAAACAATCGAAATAAAGATATTTAATTTAATATCTGGCGAAAACGAACAAATAATTAAATAATATATGGCGAAAAAGATAAAATAATTCATTAATTAATTGATAGTCGAATTATGTGATAGTTGAGGCACTGAGTATCCAAAAAAAGTTGGTTACCAATGACATGAAAAAGGTGTATACCGAAACAATTATATGGTAGTGCGTCTCCTATGTAGGCGTTGACCCAAAAAGAGGTAGCGTTCCCCCAATGACATTCAGAAGTCCTTACTTCTGAAAATCAAAATTTTACGTGAAATTTGAATAACTCATTTAGTAGGATACCAAATCAAACTGCAAACCACCTTTGTCTAGTTTTGCTTTTAAATAAATAATAAAATAATTTTATTTGTTTATTCTAAAATGGACAAAACTTTGTCTTTGAATCAAGTTTACCCCATAAAACATAATAAACATAAAATTGGGATATATTCAAAAAAAATTTACTTGAATTAGCTTTTCTATAATTAGTAGCTTAAAATTAAGTGAAATGAGGGATACAATTCCTAATATAAATAGTTTCGTTATAATAGGACAAGTTGGCTTTTTCTACAGAAAAATTCGGTATTTCTTAGACATTGTGTCAAAAAAATAATAGCTTTTCAACATGATCATTGAGTTTGCCCAAATGTGTCTGGATGAAATGAAGAGTTCTGTCCTCAATTTTTGTTTTTTGAATATTAATTTAAAAGTTGAACTCGTTACGGAATTACTAATGTAATGCAATATTTAATGTTTTCTTAAATCTTTAAGATTCGGTTTGGTTATATATTTTGAGGATGCCCAAAATGCCATCTTTAGATGCCCAGAATGTCCATATCCAACATGTTATCTAGTGGCACCCGCTTCAGGCTGCCTAGGGAGAAATCTCCCGCAGCACTTGTGGCCACTGTCTTTGTTGAATCACTGCGACTCTGTGCAGACCGAGCAGCAGCCTAATTTGCGCCAGGGTACTTGGTGTTGGCCACGATCATGTTGCCTTTCATGGCCGCTTTAGCCGCTGGCCTCTCCCAAACCCGGACTCGAAGGCACAGATGATTCAGTACTAGCCTGGAAAAAGTAGTTGAAAGCGCTGCCCTACATTGGTGATCTGTAGAGTCTTTGTCGGAGTCGATGATCCGATGACGGGCGAAAGCTGTTTATTAGTGCCGGACACATTTCCTCCAAGTGGCTTCAGACCCAGGGTGGGAGCTTCGAGGCGACGCTTCAGGATGGTAGCCTCCACCACTGGGCTTAGGTTGGAGATGAGAGAACTGGCATTGTCGGGCATCTGACCACTAGGTGGTACCGGAGGAGTATTGCGCGCTCCGCAAATGGTGTAGCGGCGGGACATACTCAACTTTCCCGGCTGAGCAGTCTTAATGGCCGACACATTGGGCGGCTGGCCGAAGAAGGTGTTCATGCTAGAGTCTTGGTACCTTACAGCCGCCACAACGGAGGTTGCCCGGGGACTGACGACGGAATGCACCACCTTGATGGCCCCAGATGTACCACTCACGGAAGATTCTTTGGGGCGTAACTCCTCCATCGAAGCGCCTTTATATCCATTCGACTTGCCATTCATCTCAAGGATACTGTAAGGCATCTTTTCATGCCCCGGTCCGATCATGATAGGAGTAGTCGTCACCTCTACTGACGAGCCCGGCTTAATAACCCTCTGAACCATTTCACGGGGCATAATCCGCGTTTGTCGCGACACTTCTGGTGCTGCCGGCTTTCCGCCGGCACTGGTTGTGGGTGCGCTTGAAGATGGCCCTCGAGGTGACGGTGGCGTAGAAGTCACCTTGGCCGCACTTACCAGGCTAACCAGCTCCCTAAACAGCTGTAACTCCGGATCCGATACGAGCTCAAAGCCAGACAGAGTGTTAATATCAGAGAAACAAAGCTCTCCGGACTCTGGAAAGTCAGTGGCATCATCAAAGGTCTCTATGAGCGATTGAAACACCTTTTTCTTGAACATCATCTTCTGGCGAGGATTCATCTCCGTCATTTGGGGTTTGATCATCTCGAGGAATTTCTCGTCAGTGTTGAGCTCCTGGCTTTCCGTTGAGAGCGACAATTTTACAGGGGATGCGGAATTTTTCTGCAAAGCGCACCCAAGTGATTCCCGCGAATCGTTCATCGCAATGTTGCCCCTTTTCTTTCCTATAATGAGTAAGTGGCTGTTTGGTTTGATAAAAAATTCAAACTGATTGGCGGGAGATTCGACTGAATAGCCTTCTGATGGCTTCCCCAAGGTTGCAGTCTGCGGTTCTTGGATTACTTCCGGATTGAAACCAAAACAAGTCAACTCTGCCTCAGAGTTTTCCTATTAAGGGAAAGGGGTCTTAATAAGGGGTCCCTGATTTCGCTGTCCCTTTCCAAATCGCGGCCGTCATCAGCCAGATATAGGTGGGGGTCTAGGAATTTCCGTTCCTCCGCCAAAGGATATAACAGGCGCCGCTGACTTAGCTGTTCCGCAGTTGGCGCCACTGCCTCATGCAATAGTAAACTGTAAAAAATATAACAAAAACAGAAAATTAGGCCGTCCAATAAAATCCCGTCCTACGTGAAGGTACAAGTAGAGCCACACCTGCTGTTGAAACCACCCCAACCCCCAGTATACCAAATCCCGGCCTCATTGGTCGGTTTATCATTAAAAATGATCCAGGTAAAGTTTCACTCAAGCGTTTCTGACCTTGAGGGCTTTTTTTTAATGCTTTTTTTAAATGCAAGGTTAGTTGTTTTTTTTTTAAGTTTTATTTGTACTTTACATAAAATGATACAAACCTCAATATACAAAAATGGTATTATAGTTTATTTTAGCTTTAACTTTTTTTAAATGATTTTAAAACCAACAAATTGTATTATAGGGTAAAATGTGTTTAAAAAAATATGTCCGTCAAATTAGCGTCGCTCAGTTAGCATCGAAGTGGAACGGTGGAACTGGAACACAGCAACGAACTTTTTGCTTTTCAATTATCTCCGTATTTAGCCACTAAATTTAATCAAATAAACACTAGAATTGTTAAGAACTGAATAAACTATTGTTTTTCTTACTTTGGTTTGGTTTTTGGTTCTACACTCTTAAAATAGGTTTGAATGAATAGCTAGCTTTGGGTTTGAAAAATTGCCCCTTCACATACAAAAATGACCCCAACAAATTGTTTTATGCACGGTAGTGCAGTCGATGTGGGACCTTTTCAAGTATGTATGGACCAAAAATCATACAAATCGTTCCCACAGATTTTGAGAAAATCGAATTACAGTTCCTCATATAAATTGACAAATAAGAGAAGTGCCAACTATTAAGTCCTTCACAGAGATGCGCCAAATTCCACGGTATACCGTTGAAAAGCTTATTTTATTCAGAACATTATAAGACTATTTTTATTTAAATCGCTCCCACAGATTTAATGAAATCAAGTCCCGAAATTTTTAGACCCTGATTCACCAGTACCAGCATCACATATTTCTGTTATGGAATTTGAATGCCCACACTAGCTTTTTTTACAGAGGATGCGCCATTATGCACGGTATACCACTTGAGAGCTATTTTTTAGGCCATTCGAATGGTACCTGTCCCATTAATATCCTGAAATTTTCGGACCCTGGTTCGCCAATACTGGCCATTATCATTGTACGTCCAACATACATACATCTATGGAAACAACGATCGTGGATGCTGCAAAAATGGTAAGTAAATTTATTTTTGACTTTTTTTATTTTTGAATTTTGGACTTTGCTGCGTGATCTTGCTACGAAGGACTTTGATCTTCTAGCATACATAAGTCTCTTAATAGTTGAAAAGTTTTGCCGTTCGTGACCATATGTTGACCAAGCGTTTCCTTATACGGGCTCGTGTTTATGTCCAGATGAACTCCAGATCGTAGAGCGCAGTTGATTCAGGCCACTAGGAGGCCTCCGCGAGGATTCGGATGGATCGCCAAACGCCGAGAGCTTTCTCTTCCAGTAACAGGAAGAGAGTTAAAACATACATTAAAATAGACCGCTAATATACATATGTGCATGCATAACTCTCTGCCCGTTTTACCTATTGTTACTTTACTTACTTATATGTATATTTTTTTTTTTTTGAACGTTGCTTTTATTTCTTCAATCTTCTCTTTGCGAGACTAACAAGAGGTGTATCAAATCTTATATTTTTAACTTCACTAACAGTCATATTGACTGATACGGAGTTAGACGGCCCTAAAAATCAATTGCTGGGTTGGGAGGTCGTTGCGTCTAAGGCGGGATACGCTAGAAACCCCCGAGCGAAATTTGGGTGCGAAGACAGTTTTTCTTTGTATGACTCTTTTTGCTTATGGATTTCGTCTTTCACTGCCAGGATGCCCAGATTCCGGTGGATGTTTTCGTTGCGAACATACCAAGGTGCCCCTGTGATAGTTCTCAAGATTTCTGATTGTGCGCGCTGTATGATGTCTATGTTGCTGCTGCTCGCGTTCCCCCACAGCTGGGAGCCATACGTCCAGATTGGCTTTAGGACTGAATTGTATAGTAGTAACTTGTAGTCCAGGCACAGTGGCGATCGTGAGTTTATGATCCAGTGGAGGCTGCTGGCTTTCAGTTTTAGGTGCATCTTTTTGTGCATTCGTGCATTCGCTGTGCTTACGCCAGGTAAGTCGTCTATCAAGGTGGACTCCAAGGTACGTTACTTCGTTAGCTTGAGGGATTTGCATACCGTTTAGTAAAAGCGGAGGGCATGTTTGTCTGTTAAGAGTAATTGTTATATGTTTACACTTTCGTTCGTTGGTTTTAATGCGCCAGTTGGACAGCCACCTTTCCAATATTATGAGATGATTAGCCAGTTGGGTTGTTGCCTGCGTTTGGCATCTGGAGCGACTAAGGATAGCGGTATCATCGGCGAACGTTGAGGTTGTTAGTTGTGCGCTCGTTGGAATATCCGCAGTATACAAAAGATATAGACACGGGCCGAGTGCGCTTCATTGTGGAACTCCAGCTTCGATGGTGTAGTCGCCCGAAGTAGCTGCATTGCACCTCACTGAGAACACTCTATTGTAGAGATATGATTCCAGTAGCTTGTCGGTGTATGTTAGCAAATGGTTTCATGGTTTCTTCGGAAGCCAAATTGGTGTGCCGGGATAATATTGCAAGCTTCCAGAAGTGGTATTATGCGAGTTAACACGCATTTTTTAAACAATTTAGACAAACAAGAACTAAGGCTTATTGGTCTGTATGATGACGGAATTGCGTGGTCTTTTCCAGGCTTCGGTATCATTATAATGATGGATTTCTTCCACTTTTTTGGGAAATAGCCAAGATAAATGATTCCATTAAATAGTTTGCAGACGACCTCTATAGCGCATTTTGGAAGTTCGATCAGCATCTTTGGGGTCAATAGGTCACCACCGGGAGCCTTTTTTGGTTTAACCCTCTTATGACTTTTCCGATTTCGTTCGGCCGGAATGAAGGTGCGGCTGGCTGAGGGGAGGACTCTGGCTGAATGTCTGGCAGGAGGAATGAATTTGAGGCTGGGTTTGGCTGGAAAAAACTTCGTCGGTCTTCGTCGCTGCGAGCCCAGCATCCCGAAGACTTTCTTATGGGTGGGCCCCCACAGGTTGTACTTTGTGCTTGTTGGCGAGAGATTCTGGATGTACCTCAGCTGTGCATTTTCTTCCTGTTGGTGAAGAGCCTGGTCGAGTGATCGGGTTGCTTCCTTAAGGCCTTGTTTTGAAGCTGGTAATCTGCTGTTTTGCAAATCACGAAGCGTGCGCCTCTTTTCTCGCACGAGCTGTTCGATTTGCTGATTAGATTTGAAGTATTTGTTTCGGTTTACTTCTTTCCCATGAGGAGGAGAGATTTTAGCTGCCGCAACAAGTACTTCTTCCAGGGAGCTCGTGGTGTAGTCGATATCCGATTCCATGTTAAATTCCGGGGCGAGTTCTATGTGTATTTTAGCCAGTTCGTTTTTGGCGTCGTCAGGCTGAAGGGGTTATTTCTGGGCTTTGAAGAAGCGTTAGAAGCACAGGTGAGTGGTCTGATGATAAGTCCGAGACTGCTTTGGCACTTATTAGATTGCGAGGTATGTTTTTTGTCACTGCAAAATCAATAAGGTCTGGGAGCTTTCGTGAGTCTGTTGGCCAGCGACTTCCAGGGAAAACGTAGTCCAGTTTATTTTTCACATTTATAATTGCATTGTACAATTGGCTTCCGTTGGGAGTCACTAGACGTGATCTCCAGTGCGTATATTTGGCATCGTAGTCTCCTGCCGCTATAAATCGTTCCCCAAGTGAATTGTAGAAGTCCATAAATTGTCCTTCCGAGATTGAGAAACGAGGAGGGCAGTAAACGGCAGCGATTGAAAGGATTCCGTTGCTTGACTGAATTTGTATCGATGTTGCCTGCAAGAAGTTTGTTGCAAACCTTTTGTGAAAATGGTGTTTAATGCGTTCTCTGATTAGAACTCCAGTTCCGCCGTGGGCTTTCCCATCTGGATGATCTGTGCGGCAGATTGTATAGCCTCTTATATGAAAGTGGTATTTGCTTGTAAGATGCGTTTCCACCAGTAGCATAACGTCAATATGGTTTTCGGTCAAGAATTGTGACAATTCTTGTTTATGCCGCGATACACCATTGGCGTTCCGCATTGATATTCGTAGCGCCTGCAGAGATTATTTAGACTGTTGTGCTACAAGCAGCTGTATCACCATGTTCTGGTTTTGAACAATCGCTTTTGACCTTTTTTTTAATTAACTCCTGTCAAAATTATTTATTATCTCGCTGCTGAACTACCACCCATTTACAGATTTGAATTCGTACAGCTAAAGAGTTAGCCAAATCCTTCGCGTTCAGACTTCCAACTGCTTCACTCTTACCTCTTTCATGCTCATACACTAAAACCAGCTACAGTAGAATCTATTCTAAATATATAAAGCTTGGCGCTATTCAAACTTTACAAAATAACTGTTCCAGCAATTATATTGCCCAGGAAATATTCTCCAAAATCGAAAATTGTCCTATGCTTCCAAAGGTTGTAGTTCACCACATACCCAGCCATGCAAATATTTGGGAAAACGAAATTGCTGATAGAGCAGCAAAGAACGCTTCTATACACGGCTCCTTCAAATATGTTAGATGGACATTGAGTGATGCGATCAACTATATATTTCATTACATTCAAGATGATTGGGAAAGAGACTATAACGTATTCTCTATGGAACTTTTGGCCTTTCATCACCAAGAAACCTAGGTTTTATAAAACTGATATTTTCGACCGTATAGACACAAGACGATTAAATAGAATCCTTAGCGGACATGCAATAAGTACACTTTATCAAAAATGAAAGTTTTTGATAATGCTATTTGCGACACATGCAATGCAGTGAAAAATATTTCACATCTTATTTTAAATTGTTCAAAATACTCAAGCATTTCCAACACTTTCATTTTCCAATAAATATAATGATATTTATCGCTTCTTTGCAAATGAACCATTCGACAACTACATATCGATATATATACATATACTACATATATAAAAAAAAATTTTCGCTAATGCAAGCGCAATTTTAAGATCTCCTGAAATGAGATTTCATACATTAGCTGTGGCGTTAACCCGTTCACACGGGGAGGCCAAATAATTCTTCCACTTCCACTCCAGACTAGACTTAGAGACTAACAATTCAAATTAAAAACAACTTCAAATTCATTTGAAATCCAATCAAATCCGTTAACACCGGCCCCGTTGAAGGCCGGTCCGGCTTCGACCCACTCCGGCTTTCCGGTCCGGCTTTCCAGGCTTCGGTATCATTATAATGATGGATTTCTTCCACTTTTTTGGGAAATAGCCAAGATAAATGATTCCATTAAATAGTTTGCAGACGACCTCTATAGCGCATTTTGGAAGTTCGATCAGCATCTTTGGGGTCAATAGGTCACCACCGGGAGCCTTTTTTGGTTTAACCCTCTTATGACTTTTCCGATTTCGTTCGGCCGGAATGAAGGTGCGGCTGGCTGAGGGGAGGACTCTGGCTGAATGTCTGGCAGGAGGAATGAATTTGAGGCTGGGTTTGGCTGGAAGAAACTTCGTCGGTCTTCGTCGCTGCGAGCCCAGCATCCCGAAGACTTTCTTATGGGTGGGCCCCCACAGGTTGTACTTTGTGCTTGTTGGCGAGAGATTCTGGATGTACCTCAGCTGTGCATTTTCTTCCTGTTGGTGAAGAGCCTGGTCGAGTGATCGGGTTGCTTCCTTAAGGCCTTGTTTTGAAGCTGGTAATCTGCTGTTTTGCAAATCACGAAGCGTGCGCCTCTTTTCTCGCACGAGCTGTTCGATTTGCTGATTAGATTTGAAGTATTTGTTTCGGTTTACTTCTTTCCCATGAGGAGGAGAGATTTTAGCTGCCGCAACAAGTACTTCTTCCAGGGAGCTCGTGGTGTAGTCGATATCCGATTCCATGTTAAATTCCGGGGCGAGTTCTATGTGTATTTTAGCCAGTTCGTTTTTGGCGTCGTCAGGCTGAAGGGGTTATTTCTGGGCTTTTGAAGAAGCGTTAGAAGCACAGGTGAGTGGTCTGATGATAAGTCCAAGACTGCTTTGGCACTTATTAGATTGCGAGGTATGTTTTTTGTCACTGCAAAATCAATAAGGTCTGGGAGCTTTCGTGAGTCTGTTGGCCAGCGACTTCCAGGGAAAACGTAGTCCAGTTTATTTTTCACATTTATAATTGCATTGTACAATTGGCTTCCGTTGGGAGTCACTAGACGTGATCTCCAGTGCGTATATTTGGCATCGTAGTCTCCTGCCGCTATAAATCGTTCCCCAAGTGAATTGTAGAAGTCCATAAATTGTCCTTCCGAGATTGAGAAACGAGGAGGGCAGTAAACGGCAGCGATTGAAAGGATTCCGTTGCTTGACTGAATTTGTATCGATGTTGCCTGCAAGAAGTTTGTTGCAAACCTTTTGTGAAAATGGTGTTTAATGCGTTCTCTGATTAGAACTCCAGTTCCGCCGTGGGCTTTCCCATCTGGATGATCTGTGCGGCAGATTGTATAGCCTCTTATATGAAAGTGGTATTTGCTTGTAAGATGCGTTTCCACCAGTAGCATAACGTCAATATGGTTTTCGGTCAAGAATTGTGACAATTCTTGTTTATGCCGCGATACACCATTGGCGTTCCGCATTGATATTCGTAGCGCCTGCAGAGATTATTTAGACTGTTGTGCTACAAGCAGCTGTATCACCATGTTCTGGTTTTGAACAATCGCTTTTGACCTTTTTTTTAATTAACTCCTGTCAAAATTATTTATTATCTCGCTGCTGAACTACCACCCATTTACAGATTTGAATTCGTACAGCTAAAGAGTTAGCCAAATCCTTCGCGTTCAGACTTCCAACTGCTTCACTCTTACCTCTTTCATGCTCATACACTAAAACCAGCTACAGTAGAATCTATTCTAAATATATAAAGCTTGGCGCTATTCAAACTTTACAAAATAACTGTTCCAGCAATTATATTGCCCAGGAAATATTCTCCAAAATCGAAAATTGTCCTATGCTTCCAAAGGTTGTAGTTCACCACATACCCAGCCATGCAAATATTTGGGAAAACGAAATTGCTGATAGAGCAGCAAAGAACGCTTCTATACACGGCTCCTTCAAATATGTTAGATGGACATTGAGTGATGCGATCAACTATATATTTCATTACATTCAAGATGATTGGGAAAGAGACTATAACGTATTCTCTATGGAACTTTTGGCCTTTCATCACCAAGAAACCTAGGTTTTATAAAACTGATATTTTCGACCGTATAGACACAAGACGATTAAATAGAATCCTTAGCGGACATGCAATAAGTACACTTTATCAAAAATGAAAGTTTTTGATAATGCTATTTGCGACACATGCAATGCAGTGAAAAATATTTCACATCTTATTTTAAATTGTTCAAAATACTCAAGCATTTCCAACACTTTCATTTTCCAATAAATATAATGATATTTATCGCTTCTTTGCAAATGAACCATTCGACAACTACATATCGATATATATACATATACTACATATATAAAAAAAAATTTTCGCTAATGCAAGCGCAATTTTAAGATCTCCTGAAATGAGATTTCATACATTAGCTGTGGCGTTAACCCGTTCACACGGGGAGGCCAAATAATTCTTCCACTTCCACTCCAGACTAGACTTAGAGACTAACAATTCAAATTAAAAACAACTTCAAATTCATTTGAAATCCAATCAAATCCGTTAACACCGGCCCCGTTGAAGGCCGGTCCGGCTTCGACCCACTGGCAGCCGCGCCAGCTTGTGGACTGCTTTCTATACTCCGCTCTAAAGCTAGTCCTAGTCTTGAGCAAACCAAACAAATAAGGCAATGTAGGACTTTAGGGTGGCCTACCTCGAATTTTCAATGTCGTATCAATAGGGCCACAAAAATCAACACCACATATGGAGAATGGTCGGAGAGCACGAATTCTATCTAAGGGTAATTCTCCAATGATTTGAGTGTTCATTTCATTTCGATTATTTTCTTAAAGGCTTCATTATATTCGACAGGTGAGGAAACAATATCAGAATTCACTACAAATTTCTTGAATTTCCTTACAAAGCGGAACATATAAACGAACACTCGGAGCAGTTTTAGGTGAGAGGAATATCCTTTGATCACTTCCAATAAATGTGAGGTGGAGACGATGACAGTTAATCCGACCGCATTATTTTTTGCATCAATCTGTATAAGTTCTGGTGACAGATCAAACCGGGGGATCGTCGGCCACTTATTTTCCGGTTTCTTTAAAAGCGATGGACCTGTAAACCAGATCGATTCTAGATCGATTCCTCTGGACACTATATCTGCCGGGTTCTGTTTAGTTGGTACATGCCGCCACGTGCTATCATCTGACCACTCTTGAATTTCAGCAACTCTATTCGATACGAACGTTGACAACGACGATGGATGGGAACGAATCCCATGAAGAGTTACTTCTGAATCCGACCAAAATACACTTCGTTCGATCGGAACTTTTATTAGAGGCTTTATCTTGCGGCAGAGATCTGCGAGAAGGTGAGCGGCACATAACTCAAGGCGGCGAAGCGTCTTTGTCTTGAGCGGCGCTACTTTGGACCTAGCCGTCAATAATGAAACTTTAATACCTTCTACAGATTCGCAACGAATATAGACGCAGGCTCCATAGGATCTCATCGATGCGTCAGAAAAGGCCTGAATTTGAATCAGTGACATCGGCTCGGTAAACACGAATCTCGGTATTGAGATGTCCTCTAATTGCAACAAGGCAATTTGTATTTTGTTTCATGCTTTTTCTAAGTGAAGTGGAATCGACTCATCCCAATCTAGCTTATTTAGCCAAAGTTCAAGCGATAGGATTTTTTCTTTTATAAGTATAGGGCTTAATAGGCCGTCAGCCAACGGGTACAACAGGGGGACCTACGCGCAAGCAATTGCGTGCCGTAACTGTGTACACCGCTGGTAGTGCGACTATACTCTCCACGTGAGGGCGGCTGGTAACAGGTCCCGGTAAGGTCATGTCTCTGCCGAGGATGCTGGCTAATGGTAGTCGGGCGGGGAGAAGAACATTCCCTTCCTTAAGTCACCCCAATCGAAGGTGGAACAGCATATGCCGAAGGATGCGTGTCCGAGGGGGGGGCTCGGACGCTAATATGCGAACTCTGGGGGACAGGCCGACCTCCCAGTTTTAACCAGGCTTATCGTGACAAGCGGGCTATGTCATGATGGACGAACCCCTTCCCGCCTACTCGTGGGACCAAAACATGAACACTTTACCTAATAAAAACCAAAGCGGAGAGCGGAACTCCCTAAAAAAGACCGGAAATGGGGCCAACGGCCCGTCAAACTCCAAGGCCCTCAAAAGCCAAGGAGTTGCTGAGATGGAGAAGTCCCCCATAGAGGGACAACATCTGGAGGCGGGACGCGCCGGTGCGGTGGAGGTTGCCAAGGCAACTTCTTCCAAAGCGGGGCTAGCTATGGGACCACCGAACGGTGTGGAGAGGAAGACCCCATGGACAACCTCTAAACCAACCGGCGGTGCCCCTAAGGCGAACCCTGGTCCGGAAGCGCCTCACTCGAAGCAGCGTAAACTACAAGGATAGAAGAAGAGCAGCCTTCATTCTGATGAGGGCGGACCCATCGGCCGAAGCCAACCCGGACCAGGCCGAGATTATTAAGTGGGCAAGGGAGATCCTACCCGACTTTAATCCGGAAAAGGCGGGAGAAAGGCTGGATCCGAAGAGACGTACTGGGTCAGACCCTGCCAAGGAGGCCGCGCAAAGCGCGAAAAGGCAGAGGTCTACAGAGGGAGAAGCCCCCCAGGCCAAGAAGAGGAAGGCCCAGCCGCAGCCGTCCAACCGCTCGTTCGCCGAAGTAACGAAGAGAATAACCTTAATTGGAGTCCTGGACAAGGGCTCCAAGGATGGGCTCATCCCCAAGGAACTTTGGCGACGAGTGGTAAACGAGTTGCATGAGCGATTCGTGGAGGAGATGCTGCGAAGCGGAGGACCCCCACCAGAATGCGAAGACGCAGGATGGTATCAGGGTAGCGTCAAGGTGATTGCTTGCCAAGGCGCGCGATCGGTGGAGAGTTACATGCGGATGATTGCATCGCTTGGAGAGGTCTACCCTGGAGCTAAGCTGGTGGCGGTTGACTGGGACGAGATCCCCAGCAAACCGAGGGCGCGAGTGTGGCTCACAGAAAAGCCAGCCGACCCGAAAACCATCCTAACAATGCTTAGGATGTGCAACCCGACGCTCCCCACGGCGGACTGGAGAGTCGCCAAGGTCGAGGAGGCGGTGGGACTGCGAAGGCAGGTCGTCCTCACACTAAACGAGGAGACCGTAAAAGCCCTGGAGAGGACGGAGCACCGGCTAAAGTACGGATTCGAGCATGTCTCGGTCCGTATCTATAAATCTGATGCGAAGGCCAAGCCAGGAGGTATCGGTCTGGAGGCAGACACACAAGAGCCAGACTTGGAGGAGCCGACCGAAGAGGGGCACCCGGAAGGAATGTCGGATGAGGAGGAGGACATTCTGGAAGGGTACACCTCGGAGGAAAGCGACTTGGCAAGGGCACTTGGTGGAGTCGGAATGGAGGAGGACTCTCTGCTGGGCTCCGAGACGGAGGCAGAAATAACTGTGGTGGAGATTTGTAAGGATGTCCCTGACGATCTTACAAATAAACCTCCACCACAGTAAAGCGGCGTGAGCTGCCATCCTACTCCACCTCGCCGAGAGTGGAGCTGATGTGGCCCTCATCCAGGAACCCTGGATCCTAGGAGACAGGATTCTTGGGTTGGGGGCGTCGGAGTTCAGGCTCTGCAAAGCCGATACTACAGGTAAAAGGCGAGCCTGCAACCACACTTGCGCCCTTTAAAACCACGGCCCGCAAGGCCTTTAATTTCGCCAAGAAAACAAACCTGGGAGCCTGGGAGTCGTATAAAGCGGACCTTAGGCGATATAACAAAGAACTTCGCAAGGCAAAAAGGAATGCCTGGGCCAAGTTCTGTACGAACGTCAGAGGCCTCCCGACTCAAGAAGGTCCTCGCAACTACTGCACCAAATGTAGGATATATTAAAACCTGAGAAGGTAACTGGACATCGTCCAGCAAAGAAACCCTAGAGGCTCTCATAGGGACACATTTCCCGGGATGCTCTCGAGAAGATACAACCCTGGAAATGCAGACACAGGGGAATAGCCCCTCCACCGCTAACCAACTTAATACCTATTGAGTGATAGGTATCTCAGCTGGGCAATAAATAGCTTCAAGCCCTTCAAATCCCCGGGCCCAGATGGCATTGCTACTACCGAAATCACTACTTTTTTCGAAAAGTCACTTAGTGATAAGGAATACGCACTCATTGCTTTTCTTGACATAGAGGGTGCGTTCAACAACATCCTACCAAGCTCGATAATCAATGCGCTGGCAGGACTAGGAATAGACGATCAATCCATACGCCTTATAGAGCAGATCCTGGTAAACAGGACTGTTGAGGCGTCACTAGGAGGAGAATCTATTCATAGATACGTCAGAAGAGGCACCCCGCAAGGAGGCGTACTCTCACCCCTGCTCTGGAACGTGGCGGTTAATAACCTACTGCGATCCCTAGAAGGGGGTGGTTGCAAAGTTATCGCTTACGCGGATGATGTCGCAATTGCCTTCTCAGGAAAATTTCCCCAGACTCTATGTGACCGCATGACGGACAAACTTATGGTCCTCTCAACGTGGGCAGTTAGAAATGGACTAGGTGCGAACCCATCCAAAACAGAGCTCGTCCTCTTCACCAGGAAGTACAAAATACCAAACTTAAGGCTTCCAAAACTATTAGGAGAAACACTATCTCTTAGCGATAGCGCCAAGTACCTAGGGATTACGCTAGACAGGAAACTGGACTGGAAGTCAAACACTATGGATAGAGCTAACAAGGCTACAATCTAGAGCGCGATACTTGCAGGAAAGCCATTGGCCTTAAATGGGAAATGTCCCCAAAAATAGTAAGATGGCTTTATACAGCGGTCATAAGACCCATCCTTTTCTACGGAGTGGTGGTCTGGTGGCCTGCTCTCACCAACTCCACAATCAGGGAGAAGCTTAGGAAAACGCAAAGGATGGCGAAGGTGTATCATAGGCAGACTACGTACCACATCGACGGACGCACTAGACTTCATACTCGACCTATTACCGGTAGAGATAATGGGGGTCAAGATGGCCACGCTATCGGCAATCAGGCTACGAGAGACGGGCACATGGAAATGGACTGACTACGGACATACCAAGTTAGATCTACACCACTGGACGTCAACGGGGTCTACAGACTACTGCGTACCTGTTGATAATCCCACCTTAAAATACAAGGTCTACATTCCAACAAGGGAGGAATGGGCCACACAAATCCCGGGACCAGCCGGTTCCCTCCATATCTACACAGACGGTTCAAAATTGAATAACCAGGTGGGAGGCGGTTTCCATTGCGTACTACTGCGTACCTGTCGATAATCCCACCTTAAAATACAAGGTCTACATTCGGGCCCAGATGGCATTGTCCCGGCTCAACTTATTAAAGCCGGTCCCAACCTGAGAACTTGGGTCAAGAAAGCTTTCTCAGCCATTTTCAGGATAGGCATCGTACCCGCATCACTACTACCGAAAACACTACTTTTTTCGAAAAGTCACTTAGTGATAAGGAATAGCCGGTTCCCTCCATATCTACACAGACGGTTCAAAATTGAATGGCCAGGTGGGAGGCGGTTTCCATTGCGAACAGCTGTGTTTAAATGAGTCCTTCAGACTCCCCGACCACTGTAGTGTTTTCCAAGCAGAAGTAATAGCTATCGGAGAAGCACTCAGATCCCCAGCACTGATTGGAAATCAGAACACAATCTGTATCTTCTCAGACAGTCAAGCGGCACTCAAAGCCCTTGACGGTCTTTCATCCAACTCCAGGACAGTGAATGACTGTCGCAGATCTCTTAACGAAATGGCAGAGCAGCATGACATACACCTCATATGGGTGCCCGGGCATAGGGACCACGAGGGTAATTGCGCCGCCGACGAACTAGCAAGAGCAGGTACTACCAATCCTCTCCTACCGGAGAAGGAACCAGTAGGTATCCCCTTCGCTACGTGTAGGCTAAAATGCAGGGATCACTTTGACCGCGCATCACTGAGGAAATGGAGAAATCTCCAAAACTGCAGGAACTCCCGCATGATATGGCCCATCCGATCTAGGAAGAGGTCAATGATGCTTATCGCCCTAAATAGGCAGGACTGTAGTCTGGCGATCAAGGCCATTACTGGACATTGGTTAATAGGAGCACACGCGGATAGACTAGCGGTGCCACATTATGACTACTGCAGGAGCTGTGGAGACGAAGAAGAGGAAGATACAGTTGCACACCTCCTGTGTCAATGCCCTGCTCTGGGGCGCATCCGACTCAAATTCTTGGGCGCAGCAATACTTACAGACCTTACAGACCTCGCGGAGGTCGCTCCACACAGACTCGTAGCTTTCATCCGTAAATCTGGATGGGACCGCGAGCCGTTTCATGAAGGATAGAGCACCCTTGGGCACATAAGTAGTGGGAAGGGAGAGGTCCTTTTGTAGGATCCTTGCCTGTGCGGTATCATAAGGAGCCCTAGCGGCTCAAGTGGATGGGGGTCAGAACCGGCCCATCATCGCCGCCTCAACCTAACCTGACCTAGGGCTTAATAAGCCAAGGGGGTGAAACGGCTTCGATGTCACCGAAAGAATGTTCCGCTTCGTCGCACTTTGTCCATTACTAAAGCATCAATTTCAAATTTAAATATATTTTCTTTAGCAACCCAAGCGATTCCCAATGCTTTAGTCAGTTCTGAGTCCGAAAGTGTTATTGGCTTAACCGTGCTCTCGGATGCAGCACTTTCAGGCGAGTTTGAAAACCACTTGCTCAATTCAAACCCAGCGCTTTGAAGAACCTGAGTTACTTCAGACTTAATTGTCATTAGCTCCTCAATGCAACCAGCAACCGCTAACATGTCGTCGGACCCAATAACTTCGGCAGCTCGAGGGAATGTATTATTCACAGATTCTCTCAACCTCTTCAAACACCTTATGGCCAGGAATGGGGCTGGTGCTGTGCCATATGTAACGGTGTTGAGCTTGCACAGTTTCAAGGATTCTGATGGGTCTTTCCTCCACACTATCAACTGGTATCGCCTATCGGCTTCATTTACCATTACTTGACGATACATCTTTTTTATGTCGGCTTTCAGAGCGAATCTGTTCAGCTCGAACCTAAGAATAGTTGAATACAACTCTTACTGGATGGTAGGACCAACCATCAACAGATCATTTGGGCACTTCTGTGTTGATGTCTTACAAGACGCATCGCGACACGACTCTTTGCTTTGAGGCCGTAAGACACACTGATGGGGTATGACGTAGTGTGGAGTAGCAAGAACATCATTGCTTTTAGGGGATATATAACCTAAAGATTTGTATTCTTCCATAAATTCCACAAAAAATTTCTTTAAATTCAACGACAAAAAACGGCGATTGGCTACCTCGAACGAGTTTCCCAAAACGCTCCGATTTAAATGGAAGCCTGACTTCAAATCGAACTGAAGGCAATACAACTGTATATTTCTGATAATGTTCCTCACATAACTCTTGTTCAGGTGACAGAAGCTTTTTTTTAGAAGTTTGTACTACTTCCCACGACCAGAATTTTTTCAAATTGCCATCTATCCACTCGAGTAATTCTTCTTGGCAATTCCAAGCAAGTTGATACACGATTCCTCTCTACGGATCTGTAAGCGTTGAGCAAGATCTTCAGTAATAATGTTCATTTGTGACCCAGAGTCAAGTAATTCTCGGGCCAATATGTGCTCTCTATTTTTAGTTCTAACGCTTACGATCGACGTCGCTAACCAAACCCTTTCTAGGGATGACGCATGCAAAGCATGTGACGTAGAAGGGCCATCAAGATGTAGCGCTGGAGGAGGATGTTCATTTGGTGGTGGTAGCGCCAAGTTGTTTTTAGTCACAGTAAATCGGTGCAGAAGTTTGTGGTGCGATCTTGCAAAAATTTGACGCCTAGCCGATTTACACTTCGCAACCGTGTGACCTTTTCGCAGACAATTTAAACATAATGAGGCTGACTTGACAAACTCAAACCGTTGCATTACAGCAAGGCGAGCGAACGGAATACACTGGGCAAGACTATGGTCTTGTGCGTTGCAATAACTGCAAGCTTGTTTGTTGGAAGCGGAGCAAGCCAACGAACTTCTATTGTGCTGCTTCCCGAACCCAGTTTTTTTCTGTTTTGGCTTGATAGTCTCTTCAGCAGACAGGTGCTGGACCTACGAAACTGGTTCGTAAAGATGAGACATTCGTTATCGTAAACTCTTTTCAGACTAGCAATAGCTTTGTCATAATTACTCTCGGTGATTTGGAATGCCTTGATAGTTCGTAAGCCTTCACCATAGAGGCACGAAATTAAATGGTTAAATTACTCGATAACAGGAATGTTCACATCCTGGTCAACTAATGTCTCAAAGAGACTCATACAATTTTTGAACTCCGACTAGTTTCCACTGAATTTTGGCAATGCCAAACTGGGAAGTCGAGCTCGAGTTGGGGCTGCAGAAATTGCAGTAGTTGATGGGCACTTAATAATGACATCACCCTTCTAAATCGGCTCCAAATTCATTTTGATCTGGTCTTGCAACTCATTTGCCTTAAATATTGTCTCATTGCAGGCTTAAAACCTGAAGCCTGCACTCTAGCTGAATCTTTACTGAAGGAACTGACCCAGCTTCCAAACGTTCCTCTAACCGGCGAATGCTTTTTACTCTGACTTTTGATCTTCTTCTAAAGTCATCAAGAGTCGTGGATTTAAGTTTCTGTTTATTAGTTTCCATTTTCTGATTTTACTTTTTATTTGATAAACAAAATACGATAAATATTAAAAAATTTATTATTTTTATTTTTAGATAAAAATTGTTTTATTTATTTTATTTATAATTAAATTAAAAATTTTTTTTTCGAAACAAACGAAAACAAACAAAACCGAAAACAAACGAAATAAAGATATTTAATTTAATATCTGGCGAAAACGAACAATTAATTAATTAATATATGGCGAAAAGATAAAATAATTCATTAATTAATTGATAGTCGAATTATGTGATACTTGAGGCACTGAGTATCCAAAAAAAGTTGGTTGCCAATGACATGAAAAAGGTGTATACCCAAACAATTATATGGTAGTGCGTCTCCTATGTAGGCGTTGAACCAAAAAGAGGTAGCGTTCCGCCAATGACATTCAGAAGTCCTTACTTCTGAGAATCAAAATTTTACGTGAAGTTTGAATAACTCATTTAGTTTGATACCAAATCAAACTGCAAAACCACCTTTGTCTAGTTTTGCTTTCAAATAAATAATAAAATAATTTTATTTGTTTATTCTAAAATGGACAAAACTTTGTCTTTGAATCAAGTTTACCCCATAAAACATAATAAACATAAAATTGGGATATATTCAAAAAAAATTTACTTGAATTAGCTTTTCTATAAATAGTAGCTTAAAATTAAGTGAAATGAGGATACAATTCCTTGGTATCCTTGAAAAAGTTGGTTTTTTCTACAGAAAAATTCGGTATTTCTTAGATATTGTGTCAAGAAAATAATAGCTTTTCATCATGATCATTGAGTTTGACACCGAAAAAAGTGTATACCCAAACAATTATATGGTAGTGCATCTCCTATGTAGGCGTTGACCCAAAAAGAGGTAGCGTTTCGCCAATGACATTCAGAGTCCTTACTTCTTTTTTTTTTTTTTTGAAGCTTAGTTTGTTTTTATTGTATCACTCTTTATGAGTCTAACAATAAGGTTGCAAATCTTAATAATACAATATCTAACAGTTTGTTTTGAATTGAATAGAGACTACGTGGTCCTAATAATTAGCGCTGGATTGGGAGGTCGTTGCGGCGAAGACGAGAACTGCTGGAAACTCGCGTGAGGGCTCTCGCGAGATGATTTGGATGTACTTATAGCCTGTTGTAGTACTTTGTTTTGATTTGTGCTATCTCTTCTCTGACGAGTGGTATGTGAAGGTCCCTGTGAATGTTTTCATTCCGAACGTACCACTGGGCCCCGGTGATGGTTCTGAGATTTTTTGATTGAGTTCGTTGCATTATATCCACACTGCTGTTACTGGCATTCCCCCACAACTGGGAGCCGTACATCCAGATTGGTTTCAAGACGGTGTTATATAGGAGTACCTTGTAGTCCAAGCTAAGGGGCGAGTGGTTATTGATAAGCCAGGAGGCTGTTGGCTTTGAGCTTTAAATGCGTTCTTTTGGCTTCAATGTGGCTGCGCCACAATAAGTGGAGGGCAGCCTTGCCTGTTAAGAGTGAACGTTACTTGTTTGCATTTTTGTTCGTTAACTTTGATTCGCCAATCGGATAGCCATTTCTCCACTGCCACCAGGTGTATAGCAAGTTCCGCCGTTGCTTGCTTGGGGCATCTCGCGCGGCTTAGGATCGCTGTGTCATCTGCAAAAGTGGATGTGGTTAGATTCCTGCTCGTTGGGATGTCCGCAGAGGTAGAGTGTTGGTCCAAACACGCTGCCTTGAGGAACTCCGGCTCTAATGATGTAGTCATCGGACATGGCTGAATTACATCTTACTGAGAATTTCCTGTTGTATAGGTATGACTTCAGAAGTTTGTGAGTGTTGGTTGGGAGCATTTCTATAATTTTGTGCATTAGACCTTCTAACCATACTCTGTCGAAAGCTTGTGATACGTCCAGAAATATCGCAGTGCAATACTCCCTTTGTTCGAATGTATTTCGGATTTCTGAGGTTATGCGGTTGACTTGCTAAATTGACTTGCTTCCATCTCTCTGGAAAGTGTCCGTGTCTCGTTATTGCATTGAAGAGCTGGCAAATAGCTCGAACAGCACAGAGAGGAAGTTCAATAATCATTTTTGGTGATATTAGGTCGCATCCTGGAAATTTTTTTGGGTTGAGTTCGTTTATGATTTTGAGTAACTCATGTGGCCTAAATACAATAGGTTCATACGTTGATGTGTCGATATCTGATGTTGCTGGCAGTGAGATCCCGTTTGATGATGTGTTGGCTGAAATACATTTTGAAGATGCTCTGCGAATCTGTCGGCTCTTTCTTCGTCGCTTCGAGCCCAGTTGCCTGTGGATGTCCTTATTGGCATTGCAGATTCGATTGGTGCGCAGAGAGATGAGTGTGCTCTCCAAAGTGGGAACTTGGAGCTCATTGGGGATAACTGTTCTATGTAGTGTTTTTGCGACCCTTCTTCTTCATGACGAAGTGCAGCTGAGAGCCTCTCTGTAGCATCTTTTAGCCTTTGTTTTGCGGTTGGTGATCTGTTGGATTGCCATTCTCGCCGTGAGCGTCGCTTTGCTCAAAGGAGCTGCTCTATTTCAACGTTCGTGTATCTATTATTGTACGATGTTTTTGGGGTTTGTGGAGTTGATACGCGAGCTGCTGCGACCAAGACGGATTCAAGAGTGTTTGTGGATAAGTTGATATCAGCTTCGTCATTCAGACGTGGATTCAACTCAATGTGCGAACTTACATATTTTTTGTACTTAAGCCAGAGGTCGGCACGGCCCTATCTCGGGGGCATAGGAAATTTCTCTGCCCGAGCTCTGCCACACACACACAGTATAAATGTGTGAAACGTCATGCTCACAGCCTACTTTCTGCTATTCGTTACTAACACTAATGCGGTAAAATCATATCAATGTATTGGGGTGCCGACCACTGACTTAAGCCAATTGGTTTTATTCGTTGTTAGTCTGAATGGTTTATCTACCGCAACTGGATGTAGATTTAGATGAAGAAGTACAGGCGAGTGATCGGACGATAGATCTGGTAAGGAGTTGGCACTTATCAGGTTGCGAGGAATGTTTTTTGTGACTGCAAAATCTATCAAGTCTGGCAGTTTTCTAGGATCTGTTGGCCAATATGTAGGTGTCCCAGGTGACACACAGTCTAGCTTGTGGCTTGCTTTTATTATTGCATTGTACAACTGCCTTCCCTTAGGAGTCACAAGTCGAGATCCCCAGTGCGTGTGCTTGGCATTGAAGTCTCCTGCTGCTATAAATTTTTCGCTCAGAGAGTTGAAATATTCCATGAATTGGGATTCTGATATTGTGAACCGAGGAGGACAGTATACGGCGGCAAGCTTTAAAGATCGGGAATCCATTTGCACATCTATTGATGTAGCTTGCATGAAGTTAGTGGCGAAGCTGTTGTGGAAGCAGTGCTTGATGCGATTTCTAATCAGAATCCCAGTGCCTCCATGAGCTTTCCCGTCTGGGTGATTCGTGTTGTAGAATAGATAGCCTCGAATTTGAAAATTATATTTATTTGTAAGATGAGTTTCAGCGAGTAGCATTACATCGATATGGTAATTAATAAGGAACTGAGTTAACTCGAGTTTGCGCTGTGAGACGCCGTTTGCGTTCCACAGTGCTATACGGAGTGGAGCCATTGATTATTTAGTCTGTTTTTGAGCAACAAGCAGCTCAATCAAAACGTTCTGGTTTCGCATAAGATCTTGCATAGTTGTCTGCATGAATGACATGAATTCCATCATACTTTGTTGAAGATTACATATCATTGTTTCAAGTTTGTTCGTAGACGGTTCTTCTGGTTGATGAGGGGGAACTGATGACCTTGGATTGGTGGGAGCGGTACTTTTAAGACCCAATTTTAGAGCAGTTGCATAGCTTGCGGATTTGTCGGTGACCTCATTATTGGCTAAAGATTTAACAGCTGAAGGGGGGATGACATTACGTGTAGATTTCATAGGTGGTGTATGTGAGTGAGCAGTGGTCACTCTTTGGTGTGTGCGACTTTTGAGTTCCTTGTAGACTGGACAGCCCATGTAGTTAGCCGTATGGTTGCCTCCACAGTTTCCGCACTTTTTGCTGCTGGGATCCTCTTTATTTTTTGGGCATTTGTGAGATTCATGAAGGTCTCCACAAGCAACGCATACTGGACGAAGCGTGCAATAAGACCTTGTGTGGCCATATTCCTGACAATTATTACACTGCACCGGTCCATTTCTTTTGTGCGGCTCCTCTACCGTAATTCTGCGGTGTAGTAGGAACTGGAGAGTATAAATTGGATGCACTTCATTTTTTTTCAGAGGCTTGGATTTGGTTTCGGGTTTAAGTTCTACCTTGAAAAGAGGTTGAGTTTTTCTTTCTCTATTCAAAATGTTACTAACATTTTTTACATTAAAACCTTTCTCCACCAGTGCTCTTGTTACTTTATCTGGTGTTACTACTTGCTGGCCCTTACTGCTTTTTAATTGGTACGTGTAGAAGTTTTTATTATTGTCGCTTAGATACTTTGACAGAATTCTGTAGTTTGCTTCCGTGTTAGTCTGAACTTTAGTTTCATGAATATTTCCTTTTGTTAATGGAATTATGTGGAAATTGTCTGGTCCTATTAGATTCAGTATCGAGTTTACGAGAGAGTATTCGAACTTTTCTCTCGGATGTAAATCGGTTTCATGAATAGTTTCCAATAGTTTCATGAATATTTCCTTTTGTTAATGGAATTATGTGGAAATTGTCTGGTCCTATTAGATTCAGTATCGAGTTTACGAGAGAGTATTCGAACTTTTCTCTCGGATGTAAATCGGTTTCATGAATAGTTTCCAATAGTTTCATGAATATTTCCTTTTGTTAATGGAATTATGTGGAAATTGTCTGGTCCTATTAGATTCAGTATCGAGTTTACGAGAGAGTATTCGAACTTTTCTCTCGGATGTAAATCGGCGGCGGCTTAGGCTTTTTGTTGTCCCCTACGATGACTTCAGGAGGTGTATCATCGGATTTATCTGCCAAAATAGCAAATCTGTTTGCTTCTATGGGCTTCTCTATTGTAGCTTGTTTTGAGGTGCTTCGAGTTATTTTAGCAGAGTTACCAAGTCTAGAGTTCTGCGGGCTAAGCTTTCGTTTTATTTGTATGTAGCGATCCATACCAGTCTGTACGGCCGAACGTTGTTTTGAAGGGGGCACGCTGGTGTAAAGTGCTGCATTATTTGCTTGCACAGCAGTTTCCGATACAACGGTAGATGGTATTGCGCGAGCAGTCGATACCATTGTAGTTGTTGTAATAGTTGCCGTTGCAGTTGCTAATGACGTCACTGTACTGGTGACCGTGGCTATGCAGGCAGGCGTGAGGGAAGGGTATGGGGTTTTATCCAACGAGAGCGCAGGAGAGCAAGAACGCGCCCTGCCTTGCGATGTTGGATAGAGTTCATTACTCGGGGTTGGGGTTATTGATCGCGGTTGGTTATTTTTTGTTGGGTTTGCGGTCGCGTTGTCTTGCGTTGACACAAATGAGTGGTATGCGTTGTTACGTAGCAAGGAGAGTCGACGCTCGTCTTGCTGACTGTGGAGCACCGTATGAGTGTCGAATTCACTCATAGCTTAATGTTTTTGATTTTCTTATTTTTTCTTATTTACACAAAAAAGTACGAAGTTCAACGCACTAAGCGTCTTTTCGCCCACTGTGTATTTTTGTTTAGAGCTTGCACTGCACTATGCTTAGTTTTTGTTTAATTTTCGTTGCACGATCAGAAGACAAAAAGAAAGCACGTCTGCACTCGCCGACGTTCGCGAACGAAGTGCGAACTAAATTAAATAACATTTTATTTGAATTTAGTGATATCCAGTACAGGGAAGGTGAAAATTTGACCTTTACTAGAGCTATAAAACAGGGATCGGCACCCCAATATATTGATATGATTTTACCGCATTAGTGTTAGTAACGAATAGCAGAAAGTAGGCTGTGTGCATGACGTTTCACACATGTATACTGTGTGTGTGTGGCAGAGCTCGGGCAGAGAAATTTCCTATGCCCCCGAGATAGGGCCGTGCCGACCTCTGCTATAAAACATTCAATCAAAACCAAACATGAAAATCCTATTTACAAAAAACCTTATAAATATCCCGAAGCTCATGATCAAGAAGTCGAAGTCCAAATTAAAGAAATGATAAATCAGGGAATAATTCGTAAATCGAAATCCTCTTATTGTTCTCCAATATGGATAGTCCCAAAGAAAGAGGACGCATCAGGGAAAAAGAAATTTCGAATAGTAATAGACTATCGGATTCTAAATGAAATAACTATTGATGATAAGTATCCGATACCAGTTATGGATGAAATACTTGACAAACTTGGAAAGTGTCAATATTGGAACGAAGTTTCCGCGGTATGAGTTTGGGCTAGCCGAGAAAAACCGTAACGTAACGTTAAAAGGCTATCTGTCTCCTTTTTCTTTGTAGAGTGAGAGAATATAACCATTTTTCCACTCTCTCGCTCTCCACAGTCGAGCGTTTCTCCACTGCTCATGCTCCCCACTACGGGGAGTATATATGATTCAAAATCATTTTTGTACACATAAAGTTGTGAATTGTTGTTGTAAATCATTTTTCGCCTTCATTCACCCCTGTCTCTCCTTCATTGCCAAATATGCCCAAGAAACTTCGTTCCATGTTTGGCAATGACACACACTGATTTTTTTTTACAACAATTTACATTGCCAACGGTTTTTATCAAATTCAAATGGATGAAAACTCTATTTCAAAAAAAGCTTTTTCAACTAAAAATGGACATTACGAATACACACGAATGCCATTTGGTCTGAAAAATGCGGGCTCAACTTTCCAACGTTCCAACGTCCAAAAATTTATTAGAAGATTTAATATACCAGCACTGCCTTAGATGACATAATTATATTTTCTACTTCATTAGAGGAACACATATTATCCATAAAAAAGGTGTTTTTAAAACTTCGAGAAGCTAATCTTTAACTTTTTTTTTTTTTTTTTTCGCGCTCTTTTAGAATTTGGAAATGGCTTGTGCATCAATAAGAGCATCAGCTAGCATTCCTGTATTCATCATAAAGCTTAGAGGCCCAAACGACCGAGGGGCGCTCGAGAAACGATTTGTTAGTACATATTAAGCATATTTACTACATACACATATTTGAAATTTGTTAAGCTAAGAGGAGTTAGTAAGGAAATTTAAAATTCTATACTTTAAATTAGAGGGACAGGAAAGAGATGTAATAGAGTAGAGACCATTGTAGTTCGAACATAATACCCTAAAAGGTTCTTGCAGTGCATATGTCGAACTACAACGGCTAAGGAACAGAGGACTAAAGTTTCGAGTCCTTCTATTAGGAATGTTAAAATTTAAGCGTGTTAGTAAATGCTGGCTATCTACATCCCCGTTAATAAGGTTATGCAGAAAAACTACACCGAGCATTGTCCTACGATTTGTTAAGCTAGGTAAGTTTATAAGTAAAAGTCTGCTACTGTAGGATGGAAGCTGAAGATTTGCATCCCAATATAGACCACTAAGTGCAAAAATTAAAAAGTTCTTTTGTTCGGATTCTATGCGGTCCTTATGTACTCCATATTGGACCCATGAACCGTACTCTAGTATAGGACGGACCAAGGAAATAAATAATGTTTTGGTTATATAGGGGTCATTAAATTCTTTTGACCACCTTTTAATAAAACCAAGGACTTCTTTAGCCTTATTAACCATTAAGGAAATATGGTCGGCAAATTTAAGTTTGAAGTCTAATAGGATACCGAGATCATTAACCTGGGTTAATTTTTCTATGGCAATCCCATCAATAGAATAAGTAGCTTGCAGAGGGCAAGAACGATAAAAAGACATATGTTTGCATTTAGATCCATTAAGTATTAGATCATTAGCTAAACACCATTTTTGAAAGTTATCAAGGTCAGACTGAAGACTGAGCAGAGATGGATTTGTACTGAAGACAAAGATTTACATCATCTGCATACATAAGAACTAGAGAGTTCGTTAAAGCAGGGGGCAAGTCATTTATAAAAAAGCGTAAATAATAACGGGCCAAGATGACTTCCTTGAGGGACGCCAGATGTAGCACGGACCAGACGGGACTATATGATTTTAAATAAGACTCTTTGTGTCCTTCCATCTAGGTAGCTGGAGATATACGTTAAGAGGTCTTTAGGAAAACCCAGCATATTCCGTCGGTTTGATATCCCTTACAAAAACCATCTATGACAAAGGATGTCAACTCCAATAAGTTTGTGGTGGTGGAGCGACGCTTAATAAAGCCATGCTGACAAGGAGTAATAATCGAAAGCAAAGGGGTTGCAAATGAGGGGTAATTAATTTTTCAAATAACTTTGGAATTGCCGACAACTTAGAGATGCCTCTGTAGTTGGCAGCCTCGGACTTTTTCCCTTTTTTTATGTAGGGGAATTATAATTGATTCCTTCCACTTAAGGGAAAAATCGAGGTTTCCAAAGATAAGTTGAAAAGTCTTAGAAGAGGTTTGCACAGAGCCCTGGCGCAGTACTTTAGCACACAGCCTGGTACTCCGTCGGGGCCTGGCGAATAAATGGGTTTTACCCTTAAAAGACCAGATAATAAGTTGGTCTCAGAAAAAAACGGACAGAAAATAAGATTTGCTGCTTGAATGTTATATGCGTAAGGCTGATCAGTCAATTTAGGAGGAGAATAAGTTGTTTGAAAAAATTCTGCGAATAGATCGGCAATGGCCTGATCCGAAGTCGCAGAAGAATTTTCAAACGTAAGCAGGGGTGAAAAAGATACGTGTTTACGCTTAGTGTTTACAAAATTATAAAACTGCTTTGGATCCTGAGTAAATTGAATCCGGCAGCGGTCAATATAATTCCTATAACATTCAGCGTTATGCACGGTAAAATTCGACCGAGCTAGGAGGTATCTTGAGAAATCAACACTACTGCAGGTTTTTTTATATTTAAGTAAAAGCTTATTTTTTTTTATTTTTTTAGTTTAGTGAGGCACCGTGTAAACCAAGGAGGATTTGTTGAAGCGGACGGATATTTCCAAGGCACACATGAGTCAAAAAATGTATTTAAAGTAAAATAAAATTTTTCTAAACTGACATAAAGATCAGTGCACGCCAGAATATCAGACCAGTCAAATGTATCGATAAGGCTATTAAGCTTTACGGAAACAGCGAATCTTATTTACCACGCTCGGAGACATCTGATCGACACCAGGAGTGGTTTCGATTGAGACCTCCAGCGTGGGGTGATATGGATCCTCTGGGGTTGAAAGGGGAAAAGCTCTGGAGAGAGCAGTACCATCAGGATCAGATACAAAACATAAGTCTAAGAGCCGACGACGAATTTCTAACATGGTTAATCTGACCTAGGGACATGTCAAACATGCCCACGGTGAAGTCATGGTGAGTGATAAGTGACAAAGATCACGATCCGTCATAAGATTAAAGACGTGTCGAATAGCGGACAAATGCTGCCAATATGTAGGCCGTTCAGACATAGGCGGTATATATGAACATGTAATGTATAAAGATTTCACGGACATAGTGATTTTAACGCAAGTAGAGTTATAGTCTACCGAAATGAGGACTCCACCCCCCTTCGCTGAGGTCGATCCCGTCTAAAAGTGGTGTACTTACTTGGAAAAACTTCGGGGCTAAAGATCTCCGGCTTTAACCAAGTTTCTGATAGGAAGAACTATCAGAATATAGTTTAGGGAGTTTGCTATGGAGCCCTCTAGTGTTCTGATAGGTAAGTGTTAGTGATGATACTAGTTTTTTGGGATAGTGGCTGATGTTCTTGGACGAAAAGATTCTCCGGCCAAAAAATGGGAGAACAAATCGTCTTGAACATCAGCGCGTGCACACGAATCTTGAAAGAAGACGTGCGCCGTGTATAATTATATTTATATTTAGTTATGTCCTCCACCTTTATATCGGCTTTTGTTTTGGCTTTGATATAAGCCGAGATATCAATCTCTGAAGTATCAGGGGCAAGCCGAGAAACAAATATATGTTTTGATGGAGGAATTACCTGTAAGGGTTTTGGTGTCGCAGCTACGAGAACTGCAGCATCAGTCGGTGCCGGGGGTCCGGACTTTGGAATACCCTTTCTGGTGACTCTGACAGGCGTTTCATTTACTAGGACCTGTGGTATCACATCAAGGGATACCACAGAGGACATTTGCTCAGACAATTGCTCATTTTTCTTGAGAAATTCGGACGGCGAATTGTTACCAGTTCTAGCCCTTGGGGTGGCGTAAGATATCAGCGGCTGCGTTATTGACGGCTGAGTAGACTGAGGCGCATCACAAACAGCGGATTTCTTACGCTTGGGAGACTCCTTAAGTAGCTGAAGGCTGCTAAACTGAGTGTCAAGCGCACAGAGTTGGTCATTGACTTTACGAAATCCAGTGATCAACTCTTTAAATCCATTTTTGGTCTGTCTCATGAACGACCTCATTTCGCCTTGGACAGCACGGCAATTTTCACAACAATAGTGTATACCCGACCTACGGCACGACGTTTTCACATAACCAGCAATGGATGGTAGGCTGGGATGTGCAAATTGACTTGTTACAAGACTTAATTGCGCAGACAAGTTTAAATTCCATTTTTTTATTTTTAATTAACAAAACAAATATGAATATATAAAAAGTTAAAAAATACAATACCTTGAACCACTGTGCCAAACAAGAAGCCGAAGCGGGAGCTTTGAAATAGTGCAAAAGAGAAATGCAGAAATATAGATAAGCCGGGGAAGAAGCAGAGCTGAGCTATGCTTGGAATTGAAATTATTCAATTTATTAATTGAACTCCAAATATACCACAGCACTCGCGAAGCGAGGTGTTTACATACTTTGTGAATTAAATCTTGTAAATCTTAACAATCTTAAAGCCTAAAAGATTGTTAAGATTCACAAGATTTAATTCACAAAGTATGTAAACACCGGTTTACCAATATTTGTCATAAACGCAGTGCGTACAAAAAAAACACGACCGTTCGCTTGAAAGAAAGAGAGGGAAGTGGACTTTAACTTGACAAATGTGAGTTTATGAAAAAGAAAACCGAATTCCTTGGACATATAATAACAACAGAAGGAATAAAGCCAAACCCAAAAAAAAATTGAGGCAATACAAAAATTTCCAATACCAAAAACCCAAAAAGAAATAAAATCATTTTTATGTCTCTGTGGATTTTATAGAAAATTCATACCTGATTGTGCTTAAATTGCAAAACCCATGACTGTAAACTTAAAGAAAGGTTCAACTATAAATTCAACAGATAAAAAATATTTAGAAGCTTTTGAAAAGTTGAAACTTCTCATTACATCAGACCCAATTATAATTTACCCTAACTCCGAAAAATTATTTTCTTTAACAACAGATGCTAGCAATGTCGCCATAGGCGCAGTATTATAACAAAATCATAAACCTATTTGTTATGCTAGAACTCTTAATGAACATGAAATTAAATATTCAGCAATAGAAAAAAAGCTTCTGCTATACTACATATTTTAGGTCTTATGTCTTTGGTAGAAAATTCGAAATTCTTAGCGATCATAGACCATTAGTTTGGCTTCATAATATAAAAGAACCAAATATGAAACTACAAAGATGGAGAATAAAATTAAACAAGTGTGACTTCACTATTAAATATTTGCCAGGAAAGGAAAACCAGGTAGCTGATGCTCTGTCAAGAGTAAAGCTAGAAGAAAATTGTTACCAGTTCTAGCCCTTGGGGTGGCGTAAGATATCAGCGGCTGCGTTATTGACGGCTGAGTAGACTGAGGCGCATCACAAACAGCGGATTTCTTACGCCTAGGAGACTCCTTAAGTAGCTGAAGGCTGCTAAACTGAGTGTCAAGCGCACAGAGTTGGTCATTGACTTTAGGAAATCCAGTGATCAACTCTTTAAATCCATTTTTGGTCTGTCTCATGAACGACCTCATTTCGCCTTGGGCAGCACGGCAATTTTCACAACAATAGTGTATACCCGACCTACGGCACGACGTTTTCACATAACCAGCAATGGATGGTAGGCTGGGATGTGGAAATTGTCTTGTTACAAGACTTAATTGCGCAGACAAGTTTAAATTCCATTTTTATACCCTTGCAGAGGGTATTATAATTTTGTCCAAAAGTGTGCAACGCAGTGAAGGAGACATCTCCGACCCTATAAAGTATATATATTCTTGATCAGGATCACCTCCTGAGTTGATATGAGCATGTCCGTCTGTCCGTCTGTCCGTCTGTCCGTCTGTCTGTCCGTTTCTACGCGAACTAGTCTCTCAGTTTTGAAGCTATCGTCTTGAAACTTTGCACACACCCTTCTTTCCTATGCACGCAGTATATAAGTCGAAACGGCCCGGATCGGCCGACTATATCCTATAGCTGCCATATAACTGATTGATCGGAAATGGTATAACTTTGGTGTTTTTAGAGTTAGAGAGTTCAAATTTAACACGAGAGCTATTTTTGGCAAATTATTACGACATGCCAAATTTCATAAGGATCGGCCGACTATATCTTATAGCTGTCATATAACTGAACGATCGGAAATGACCTTACTTTCGTGTTTTTGAAGATAGAAAGCTGAAACTTAATACAAATTCTATTATTGACCAGTTGATCCGACCTACCAAATTTCATTAGGATCGGTCGACTATATCCTATAGCTGAACGATCGGAAATGGTACTTGGTAGCAATATCAACTTTCGTATTTTTGAAGATAGAAGCTTGGAACTTTTTTTTAGGTTTTTTATTGTAATTAATTGGTTTTATTATAATGTAATCATAAGGATCGGCCAACTATATCCGTTGTTTGCGATATATATCCGGTTTTAACTGCAAGGGTATATAAACTTCGGCTCCGCCCGAAGTTAGCTTTCCTTTCTTGTTTTTTTTTTAATTAACAAAACAAATATGAATATATAAAAAGTTAAAAAATACAATACCTTGAACCACTGTGCCAAACAAGAAGCCGAAGCGGGAGCTTTGAAATAGTGCAAAAGAGAAATGCAGAAATATAGATAAGCCGGGGAAGAAGCAGAGCTGAGCTATGCTTGGAATTGAAATTATTCAATTTATTAATTGAACTCCAAATATACCACAGCACTCGCGAAGCGAGGTGTTTACATACTTTGTGAATTAAATCTTGTAAATCTTAACAATCTTAAAGCCTAAAAGATTGTTAAGATTCACAAGATTTAATTCACAAAGTATGTAAACACCGGTTTACCAATATTTGTCATAAACGCAGTGCGCACAAAAAAAACACGACCGTTCGCTTGAAAGAAAGAGAGGGAAGTGGACTTCAACTTGACAAATGTGAGTTTATGAAAAAGAAAACCGAATTCCTTGGACATATGATAACAACAGAAGGAATAAAGCCAAACCCAAAAAAAATTGAGGCAATACAAAAATTTCCAATACCAAAAACCCAAAAAGAAATAAAATCATTTTTAGGTCTCTGTGGATTTTATAGAAAATTCATACCTGATTGTGCCTTAATTGCAAAACCTATGACTGTAAACTTAAAGAAAGGTTCAACTATAAATTCAACAGATAAAAAATATTTAGAAGCTTTTGAAAAGTTAAAACTTCTCATTACATCAGACCCAATTTTAATTTACCCTAACTTTGAAAAATTATTTTCTTTAACAACAGATGCTAGCAATGTCGCCATAGGCGCAGTATTATAAAAAAATCATAAACCTATTTGTTATGCTAGAACTCTTAATGAACATGAAATTAAATATTCAGCAATAGAAAAAAAGCTTCTGCTATACTACATATTTTAGGTCTTATGTCTTTGGTAGAAAATTCGAAATTCTTAGCGATCATAGACCATTAGTTTGGCTTCATAATATAAAAGAACCAAATATGAAACTACAAAGATGGAGAATACAATTAAACAAGTGTGACTTCACTATTAAATATTTGCCGGGAAAGGAAAACCAGGTAGCTGATGCTCTGTCAAGAGTAAAGCTAGAAGAAAATTTTTTAGGAGAATCACCGGATAGTACCCAAGTGCACAAGAAGACAATCAGAATTATATAGGAATAACGGAAAGACCTTTAAACTATTACAATAGACAAATTGAATTTCATAGAGGAAATTCAAATGAAGTTAAATTGAATCAATACTTTCATAAAACCAACCTTTAAATAATGTATAAAAAAATCACACTTCCCTCTCTTTCTCTTAAGCGAACGGTCGTGTTTTTTTTGTGCGCACTGCGTTTTATTATAAATATTGGTAAACCGGTGTTTACATACTTGTGAATTAAATCTTGTAAATCTTAACAATCTTAAAGTCTAAACCGTATCGCTTCGCGAGTGCTGTGGTATATTTGGAGTCGAATTAATAATTTGTCTAAATTCTATTCCAAGCATAGCTCAGCTCTGCTTCTTCCCCGGCTTATCTATATTTCTGCATTTCTCTTTTGCACTCTTTCAAAGCTCCCACTTCGGCTTCGTGTTTGGCACAGTGGTTCAAGGTATTGTGTTTTTTAACTTTTTAAATATTAATTTTTGTATTATTAAATAAAAAAAAAAAAAAAAAAAAATATAAATAAAATGGAATTTAAACTTGTCTGTGCCATTAAGTCTTGTGACAAGACAATTTCCTCATCCCAGCCTGCCATCCATTGCTGGCTATGTGAGAACGTCGTACATGCCAAGTGTGCCGGTTTCACTGCATCAGTTTCGGATGCCATTTCCCGTAGGTCTGGGATACATTATTGTTGTGAAAATTGTCGTGCTGTGCATGAGGTCGTTCATGAGACAGACCAAAAATGGATTTAAAGAGCTGATCACTGGTTTTCGTAAAATCAATGACCAGCTCTGTGCGCTGGACACTCAGTTTAGTGGCCTTCAGCTGCTAAATGAGTCCCCTAAGCGTAAGAAATCCGCTGTTTCTGATCCGCCTCAGCCTCCTCAGCCGACATTAATGCAGCCGCTTATATCTCTGGCCACCCCAAGGGCTAGAACTGAGAAAAATTCGTCCGAATTTCTCAGGGATAATGAGCAATTGTCCGATATGTCCGCCATGGCATCCCTTCAAGTGATGCCACAGGTCCTAGGGAACGAAACCCCCATTAGAGTCACCCAAAAGGGTATTCCACAGTCCGGACCACCGGCACCTACTGATGCTGCAGTTCTCGTACCTGCGACACCAAAACCCTTACAGGTGATTCCTCCATCGAAACATATATTTGTTTCTCGGCTTGCCCCTGATACTTCAGAGATTGATATCTCGGCTTATATCAAAGCCAAAACAAAAGCCGATATAAAGGTGGAGGACATAACTAAATTTAAATATAATTATACACGGCGCACGTCTTCTTTCAAGATTGGGGTGCCCGCGCTGATGTTCAAGACGATTTGTTCTCCCAGTTTTTGGCCAGAGAATCTTTTTGTCCAAGAACATCAGCCTAGTTCCGTGAAGAAAAAAGTTAAAAAACCAGTGGGAGTGAGACTTCCCAATATCGGAACCACCGACCAACCCTCCACCTCTTCTTTGGCTACTAACCCAAAAAACTAGTTTCCTCATTAACTCTTACCTATCAGAATACTAGAGGGCTACGTAGCAAACTCCCCAAGCTATATTCTGATAGTTCTTTCTTTGCATCCCATATAATAGCATTTACAGAAACTTGGTTAAATCCGGAGATCTTTAGCTCCGAAGTTTTTCCAAGTAAGTACACCACTTTTAGACGGGATCGATCTCAGCGAAGAGGAGGTGGAGTCCTCATTTCGGTAGACTCTACTCTTGCTTCTGAAGAGGTGAAATCCCATGAGTTTGGTGACATAGAATTTATTTGCGTTAAAATCACTATGTCCGTTAAAGCTATATACATTACATGTTCATATATACCTCCTATGTCTGAACTGCCTACATATTGGCAGCATTTGTCCGCCATTCGATACGTCTCTAATCTTATGACGGATCGTGACCAACTCGTAGCGGTGGGCGACTTTAATATCCCAGAATTAAAGTGGTCCAACGTCGATAACTCACCATCTTTGTCACTTGTAACTTACCATGACTTCACCGCGGGCATGTTTGACATGTCCCTAAGTCAGATCAATCATGTTAGAAATTCGCTAGGTCGGCTTTTAGACTTATGTTTTGTATCTGATCCTGATGGTACTGCTCTCTCCAGAGCTTTTCCCTTTTCAACCCCAGAGGATCCATATCACCCCACGCTGGAGGTCTCAATCGAAACCACTCCTGGTATCGACCAGATGTCTCCGAGCGTGGTAAATAAGATTCGCTGTTTCCGTAAAGCTGATTTTCAGAAACTTAATACCCTTATCGATACATTTGACTGGTCTGATATTCTGGCGTGCACTGATCTTAATGTCACTTTAGAAAAATTTTATTTTACTTTAAATAAATTTTTTGACTTATGTGTGCCTTGGAAATATCCGTCCGCTTCAACAAATCCTCCTTGGTTTACAAGGTGCCTTACTAACTTAAAAAATAAAAAAAATAAGCTTTTACCTAAATATAAAAAAACCTGCAGTAGTGTTGATTTCTCAAGATACCTACTAGCTCGGTCGAATTTTACCGTGCATAACGCTGAATGTTATAGGAATTATATTGACCGCTGCCGGATTCAATTTACTCAGGATCCAAAGCAGTTTTATAATTTTGTAAACACTAAGCGTAAACACATATCTTTTTCACCTCTTACGTTTGAAAATTCCTCTGCGACTTCGGATCAGGCCATTGCCGATCTATTCGCAGAATTTTTTCAAACAACTTATTCTCCTCCTAAATTGACTGATCAGCCTTACGCATATAACATTCAAGCAGCAAATCTTATTTTCTGTCCGTTTTTTTCTGAGAACAACTTATCATCTGGTCTTTTAAGGGTAAAACCCATTTATTCGCCAGGCCCCGACGGAGTACCAGGCTGTGTGCTAAAATACTGCGCCAGGGCTCTGTGCAAACCTCTTCTAAGACTTTTCAACTTATCTTTGGAAACCTCGATTTTTCCCCTTAAGTGGAAGGAATCATTTATAATTGCAGAGGCATCTCTAAGTTGTCGGCAATTCCAAAGTTATTTGAAAAATTAATTACCCCTCATTTGCAACACCTTTGCTCTTCGATCATCACTCCTTGTCAGCATGGCTTTATTAAGCGTCGCTCCACCACCACAAACTTATTGGAGTTGACATCCTTTGTCATAGATGGCTTTTGTAAGGGATATCAAACCGATGTAATTTACACAGACTTCAGCAAAGCATTTGATTCAGGTAATCACACACTCTTGTTGAGTAAACTGAATACGCTGGGTTTTCCTAAAGACCTCTTAACGTGGATTTCCAGCTACCTAGATGGAAGGACACAAAGAGTCTTATTTAAAAACATACAGTCCCGTCTGGTCCGTGCTACATCTGGCGTCCCTCAAGGAAGTCATCTTGGCCCGCTATTATTCACGCTTTTTATAAACGACTTGCCCCCTGCTTTAACGAACTCTCTAGTTCTTATGTATGCAGATGATGTAAAGCTTTGTCTTCATTAAAAATCCATCTCTGCCCAATGCAGTCTTCAGTCTGACCTTGATAACTTTCAAAAATGGTGTTTAGCTAATGATCTAATACTTAATGGATCTAAATGCAAACATATGTCTTTTTATCGTTCTTGCCCTCTGCAAGCTACTTATTCTATTAATGGGATTGCCTTAGAAAAATTAACCCAGGTTAATGATCTCGGCATCCTATTAGACATCAAACTTAAATTTGCCGACCACATTTCCTTAATGGTTAATAAGGCTAAAGGAGTCCTTGGTTTTATCAAAAGGTGGTCAAAAGAATTTAATGACCCCTATATAACCAAAACATTATTTATTTCCTTGGTCCGTCCTATACTAGAGTACGGTTCATGTGTCTGGAGTCTCCAATATGGAGTACATAAGGACCGCATAGAATCCGAACAAAAGAACTTTTTAATATTTGCACTTAGTGGTCTATACTGGGATGCAAATCTTCAGCTTCCATCCTACAGTAGCAGACTTCTACTTATAAACTTACCTAGCTTAACAATTTGTAGGACAATGCTCGGTGTAGTTTTTCTGCATAACCTTATTAACGGGGATGTAGATAGCCAGCATTTACTAACACGCTTAAATTTTAACATTCCTAATAGAAGGACTCGAAACTTTAGTCCTCTGTTCCTTAGCCGTTGTAGTTCGACATATGCACTGCATGACCCTTTTAGGGTATTATGTTCGAACTACAATGGTCTCTACTCTATTACATCTCTTTCCTGTCCCTCTAATTTAAAATATAGAATTTTAAATTTCCTTACTAACTCCTCTTAGCTTAATAATTAACAAATAACTTAATATATTCTTAAAAATCGTTTCTTGAGCGCCTCTCGGTCGTCTGGGCCTCTAAGCTTTATGATGAATACAGGAATGCTAGCTGATGCTCTTATTGATGCACAAGCCATTTCCAAATTCTGAAAGACCGGAAAAAAAAATAAATAAATAATAAAGAAATGACTCATGAATATGCAAAAAAAATTAATTAAAGAATATTTATGCACCAAAAAAAGTGTTATCTATTTTCCTTATGAAATGGACTTTATAACATTTCAAAATGCTTTTATATAGATTATCTGCCCAAAAAACTTATCCAAAGTTATGCAAACCAGTACAATATTAACAGATGTCAAAACATTCGCCGAATTAAATGAAATTGTCCTTAAATCTCACGTAGAATTATTACATCCAGAAATAGAAAAACAAACAAGCCCTTTTAAAGAAAAATTTTATTTTCCCGATTATCAGGGATTAATTCAAAATATTATAAATGTGTGTGAAATTTGTAACCTCGCTAAAACAGAACACAGAGATACAAAATTATGCAAACCAGTACAATATTAACAGATGTCAAAACATTCGCCGAATTAAATGAAATTGTCCTTAAATCTCACGTAGAATTATTACATCCAGAAATAGAAAAACAAACAAGCCCTTTTAAAGAAAAATTTTATTTTCCCGATTATCAGGGATTAATTCAAAATATTATAAATGTGTGTGAAATTTGTAACCTCGCTAAAACAGAACACAGAGATACAAAATTTAAATTTGAATTAACGCCAGAAACCCTTAGCCCCAGAGAAAAATATACCCCGCAGGTATCATCTTCGTCTTCGTCGTCTACATAGTCTTCGTCAAGCTATTCGAGGGCTTCGCATCCTTCGAATGACTGAACTACTAGACATTCTTCCTTTCGCCGTCCAGCCACACGGTAAAGGGGTTTCTTTGATTTTTTATCGAAGGTTAGATACATTGTAGATACATTTTTGTGAATTATTTCGTGCCGAGTAGCTGATTTTTGTGAAGCAAAATACAACCCACACGTTTTGCATATGAGTTTTTGAAGTTGGCTTTGTACCGACGACAATTCAAGTCGTAGGGAATCTGGAGTTAAAGAGGGGAGTGTGATATTAGCACATTCAATATATAAAATGGTGATAAAGCTTACCTGCAAATATTTGTTGTGTTTATTTACTGATATCACGAAAGCTCTGCGTTGTAATAGGTCCAGAAAATTGCCCTTCGCATTTTTCTCGGAAGAATTTGAAGAATCAGGTAGAATTTGAAGTAATCCACTTCTAAATTCTCCACAACATTCTTCAGAACGGCATTTCACAATCTGAAGAAAGTATTCACTCTCACAAACATGTTCTTGATACCAGTACTGATCTATGTCTCCAGTTCTGCCTCTTCTTCGTTACGTAGACAATATTTGGCAGTCACAGAAAAGTCATTGAGAACCATGTTCAAAATTTTTTTCCTCTAAGTCGAAGTGTGGTTCTGCCTTGGTTATCCAAATGGCTTCCAAACATGTCGTGCGGCAATATCAACCCAGACAATTCCCGGCTTAGTGGGGCCATTCTCCTTTCGACTCGGTTAAAAGCACTTCTTCCTGAAATAAAAATGGATTTTACAATATAATTTAGCTATTACTAAGATAAAAATTTTACCTGGAGCATTTGTTGTGGCAACAAAAATTGCAACCAAATTGTATGCCTTAAAATGTTGTACTGCATTGGAAATAACCTTCCCATACATGGGATTTTCATTAGGGCCACCGGAAGTTATAATCACCACAGGCCTAACTAGTCCTTCATCGGTCTTGCTATTGATTTAAAAGACTCTAGTTTCACAATACTGTCGAAATCTCTAGCATGAGTTCCAGCAGTAGATGAAGAATGCTTTCCACTTCTAATGCTTATAAATGTGGGGCCAGAATAACCAACAGCTTTCGGGTCTCCCATTTTTTGTTGACTTATAATTACCCCCGCATAAACTGATGGGATTAGCTTATGCCTTCAATATGACTTTTTCCTTCAATCGAGGAAGAGCTTCTGGGCAATTGTCTTAGATAGGTTGCGGTTCTCGACAAGTTAAACCCTTCTTTTTTGAGCTCTTCATGGAGATCAGACAAGGTTTTCACACTTCTAACAAGGTTAGTGCGCCTCCTTTCAACAGCTCTACTGATGAAAGGCTATCATGATGAAAGCTCTACTGATGAAAGGGTAAACATGGCTATCTCCAAAATAGTTTTATGGAGAAGCGGTTGATCAACTTCGATTGGGGGCCTGCCGGCTGTAGATCGTTGGTTACAAAGACTTTTGGCTTCAGGAATTTCCTCGAATAGGCAGCTCAATTTTTGTTTTTTATTCTGCAATTTGTTGCTTGCGCTTGAGGCTTTTCCTTTCCTTTTCAATTTCTTGCCTAGTTTTAACAAGCTCCTTTTGGATTTCGCTAGACATTGTTGAATTATTTGCCTGCGCCAGGACTGCTGCTCTCTCAGTTAATGATACAATATTTGCCTTTTCTTGCGCAGGCTTTCTGTAGCTTCTTTCGCTGTTGACATTAGTTTTTGACTTTTTATCTACAATAGTAAAGTATTTAAGTGGTTAAGTTGGTCTGTTACTTAATATTTGGGGATTATTATTTACTTACCCTGATCACTCCATAGATCTAAATAGAATTTTCATTATCGATCGCTAAGAGAGGAACATCGTTTTTGGGAGTTCATATATTCTGTAAATAATTAAAATGTTCTGTAAATAGCACATGTATGAATGCATATGTTTAGCGAACTAAATTAAATATATTTAGAATATCGTAATTGTTTTATAATTGTTCTTTTTTTGCTGATTTCCATATGGCCGTTGCTTCCTTTTGGCAATCCGACGGTCTTTTATCTGGACATCGAAGCTTGTACGATTTAAAAAACGATTGAAATAGTTCACTTAGGTTTGATTCCATTGCAAAACACACGAGCACATGTCACAACCGAAACAGATTACGGTAAATTCCATAATTTCACAACGTACGGCTGATTTTCGATACACAAAAAATAGAATATGTATATCGACTTAATTACAAAATTGCATTCGGTACTTATTGACGGAGTAATCGGCGCACAATCAAATTTTGAATAAATACTTTTAACAACAAAATGTATATAAAATGATTACGTAATCATTGTCCAAGACCCTCCCTCTCCATATAATCAAACATAATCATTTCCTTAAAAAAAAAAAAATTTTAAAAATCTAATGGAACAAACTTGAGAATTTGAACATTTGGATCAATTTCAATATCTAAAAGAAAAATTAAAATTAGAACACATAGAAGGCATTGAATTAGGAATGCAATTTACAAAAATAGGTAAATTCAACCCAAAGCTCCTAAAACATGACCCGCTTAAACATATTAATTCAGAAAAATTGTTAAATATCAAAACATCCACTTGGTTACAAGTTAAAACTAATGAAATATTGATCATTTCTCATATTGCTCGTACTATTATTAAAACCCCCATTTATAAAATCTTACCATATCCGGATCGGAATCAGAATATAATAACCGAAACATTGCATATTACATAAAAACTCAGCAAGTCTTTAAAGTAAAAACAAAAGAAATAGTAAATAATAAATGTATAATAGGTCTCTTAAGACTAACAAATACAGAATGTAGATATACAAAAATGTACAAGAACTTCGAATTAAATTATATTGAAACCAACATTATAATAACATGGATTTTGCCAAAAACTTTGCTAAATCAGAATTGTATAAATAAAGATTTAATTGCAGAAGGAAACAATATAATAAAAGCATTCAACTGTTCTATACAAATAGAAGATGTAATAATAACAAATACTATGCTTGATTACACCCGAACTATTTATGTAAACAACAACATAACTATACTCGAACCTTTATCCTATATCGTAGCTAAAGAAATATTCCAAAACCATTTAAAACAATATTTTACAGCCCAAACAATTTTATTAATACTACTAGCAATAATAATTATTATTATAATCATATATTTGATTTATAAATTAAAAAGCATCCCAAAAAGGGTAATAATTAATTATAAAAAACAAAAGGTTATTAGTCCCGAGGAAGAAACGAAAAGTTCGAAAGAACATGACCTACAGTAATGACCTACAAACTAACCGCCTGAGGACAGGCTAAATTCTTAAGGATGGGGAAGTAACATATCAACAAAATTTCTTTAAGTGTATATCAGTAAATTTTGTAAACCGAAGCTGAAGGCTTTTGTATTGAAAATACAAAGCTGCAAATAGCCTCATTCCAATTCCGGATTTCCATTTTCTAAGAGTCACTTCAGATTGAAAACCAAAACAATATTTGGATAAATCAAATCTCAAATCTTTCAAGCCAAAGACAAAGCCAAAGGCAAATGCAGAGATTGAAAATATTGTTTATAAAAGCTATAAGTGGCCTGTATTTACGGGTTGGATAACTCTCCCCCTTCTAAAATGGATCGTCCCGATTCAATATGAAATTCGTTTAAATGATCTCTTCATTCTGTTTTCGTTATGTGTTTCCAACATTTTCTCTTGATTATTTTTCAAAAGTTGAGGAATGTTATCGTGCTCTAGTTCGTTGTAGAATGAATGCTCTGATTATATTCTAGAGCGGCTCTTATTACTATTTCAGAAAAGTCAGCTAAATTAAATTCTTCAACGCATCGAGCTAATTCTGTTAATGTAGAATGTGCCCTTTCAACTTGTCTTTTTGACTTGTCTGCGTAATGTAAAGTTAAATTGCACCTTTGTGCGAAAGATTTAAATTGGGCCGAGGTAAAGCTCGGTTCATTATAGGTCATTATTACTTTTGCTTGAGGAAAATGTTGAAGAAGTTCCATTACTTTATTTTCGATATTTAATTTATTTTGGATTTCTTTTACTACTGGTAATTTTGAGTAAGCGTCAATACAAGTTATGAAAGTAAGACCTTGCTCGTAATATATGTCAATGTGTAAATTTTCTCCTTCTTTACTTGGAATTGGGGTTTCCCCAATTGGAACTTTTATTGGGTGCCTGTTATATTTTTTTTCGTTACAAATCACACAATTTTTAATATATTCTTTTAATTTTTTAAAACAGTTTGGCCAATAATATAATTTACTGATCTGTTTGTAGTTCTCTTCTAGCCCCCTATGAGCACGGCTGTGTGTTTCTTCTATTATTATAGCTTTATCTTCCTCGTTTTCCACGTCTTGTAGAAAGATTCTTGTTAAAAGGAATGTGTTTGTGAAATTATTTTTTAATGGTAATTGAATTTGAAATTGGTTCTCTAAGGTACAATGAATTCTTACCGTAATGTTAGGTGGAAGATACTCTTAATATAGTTATTAAATTTTCTGGTGTGTCAAATTCAATTAAATGTCGTGTCCTGTCAAAGATTTTCAGTGACTCATGTATTTTCTACCTCCCCGTTGTTAATAACAGTTGTTGTTTAAATTGATTTAAGGATTTACGGGTCTCTTGTTTTACATTTTCAAAACTACTTTCAGCTGAATGCTGTGTGTTCTGATCTGAGTCAGACAGGTCTGTTTGTTCTGTATCGCTGTTAGTAATATTATTTATCTGAATTCGAGATATTGCGTCGGCTACAAAATTTTTGGTACCGGGCTTATATATTATTTTCGGTGTAAAGCTTTTTATGAAAGAATACGATCCTTTCATATCTACGTTAGGATTTTTATCCGAAATTGTGTAAGATAAGAATTGATGGTTGGTTTGAATTTCAATTCCAATAACTTCGTATACGTAATTTCTTCGATTTTGAAAGCCCCGTACTATCGCTAAAAGTTCCTTCTTATTAGTTGCATAAGCATGTTTTAGACTACGTTTTAGAAATAAAAGTAATTAGTTTTCCTTCTTGAGATAAAACTGCACAAATTGCGACGTCTAAAGCGTCGGTGGTCAGGGTTAATTTTTTTTTTATAGTCCGTTTGAAATAGTTTTACTTGAGCAATACGATTTTCTTTTGTCTCGTTAAAAGCTTTTATAGCTGGTTTATCCAATTGAATTAACATTGTTGACATTCTTTTTTAAATTTTGTCATTATGACCTCCAAGATATTTTGTTAGAGGTTTGGCTATGAAGGCGTGAAACAAAATTTCTATAATAGCCCGTAAGATTTAGAAAACTTCTTAGTTCCCGAATATTTTCTGAAAGCGGATATTTACTAATGGTTTCAATTTTCTCTGGGTCTGTCTTGATGACGTTATAGGATACGATGTATCCTAGAAAATGAGTTTCGCGTTTAAAAAACTTTGATTTTTTTAAGGAGATTTTCAGGTTTGGCCTTAAAATAATATAATATTTATAATTTTGTTTAGATCTGTATAGTGTTGTTCAATTGAATTTGAGAATATTATAATGTTGTATATATAGACATGACATGTTTTCCCTATTTGTTCTCTTAGAATATCGTCCTTTGATCTTTGAAAGATTCTTGGTGCATTTGGTTATCCGAATGGCATTCCCTCAATCCGCCTAATTGGTCGGTACCTATATTATTTATTTGATTTTTGACGGTATTTACTTCGTCGGCACTTTCAGGATTTTTAATACCCAAGATATTTATATTTTTATTGGAGGATATTTCTACGTCGGCGTTCTCAGGATTTTTAGTTCCCAAGATATTTTTTTTTTGTTGACGGATATTTCTACGTCGACGTTCTCGGGATTTTTAGTTCCCAAGACATTTGTATTTTTGTTGACGGATATTTCTACGTCAGCGTTCTCGGAATTTTTATTTCCCAAGCTTTTCTCACTATTTTCAACAAATAATGAATCTGTGTTTTCGGTACCATTATCATCAAAATACTTTTTTATAATAAATTCTTTTAATGGAAGAATATTATTTTCTTCAATTAAACGTATTTCATTTTTCTCCTCATTATCATAATATTTTAACTTTTTCTAATTTTTCTTCTTAATAAATTGAATCCAATTAGAATATCAGATTCTAAACCTTCGATTTCAAAAAATAATTGTTTTGTTTCAAATATATTTATTAATGCCTAATAATTGAGTAGCTATGAACTGTTACGTTTTTGTATATTGGTAGCTCGTTTTTATTTTCCCAAAAATTCCCCTTTTTATGTAACAAGCAGTGGCTCCTTTTAGGAAGCTTTTAGCTGCTTCTCTTTAGCGGCAAATTGTAATTTTGGTTATGATTAAAATTATTTCCCATTTTAGTGGTATTAATATTTTGTCGTATTTGATCAAATCGTAAGTTGTTTCCCCGATATTTACTTTTATTTTTAAATCCATTAAACCTATTTGCGAATTGAGCACGGAAGTTGTTTGATTCTGATTCTTGGACCTTTGTCAAAGCATTGGGTAAATCTGGTGGATTTAATGAGAAAAGAGTTTCTGAAATAGATCCTTTCTGAATAGTTTCTGAATAGAGCATTTCTCCTTATTAAATTGTTTGTTTCTTTGGTAATTACACTGTTCTTTCCGTATGTCATTATGGTTTTGTTTATTAGTAAGTAACATCGTTATCGTTATAGTACTCAGTAATTGTCATTCGTCCTTGCCTGAGGATACTTAGTTCTGATTCGAGAACATGTATTGGTCGTTTGTCACTATATATAAAGTCCAATCGGGATAAGATTGCTTTAAAGTTTAAAACTGTGCCATGATTAATAAGAGCATCATGGGCAGCTCCCATAATTTTATTTCGTAAAATTGTTAAGGCGTTCAATTTTGTTCACTTTCAATTTTATAGAGACCTTTTACAGTTTCTGCAGCTTCCCTCCAACCTACATATTGTGTTGGTTCCCCTGTGAAACTTGGTAAGGATTTTACCACTTCAAGTGATGTATCGCATTTTATAGCTGGGCCAATTGTTTATGTTTTATAATCTTCCACAGTTTTTGCATCTGTGGCTAGCCTTCTTTCTAAACATTCTACTTTCCTGCTAACTTCATTCAATTGAGCGTTTATTAATCTGTTTATCAATTCCACTGTTAAACCGCCGTCTGTGGCTACACTGCCTGCAAAAAAAATTTGGTGATGAACCTCCGGTTGCCATTGTTAAATTTAATTCACAAAAGCTATTTATCAAATCTTCCAGATTTATTCTTTATATTATTTGTAAAATCGCGAATCTTACTTTTTGCAATATATAAATCTTATATTTTTTTTTCTCAAATTCACTGATCTTAAATTATAATCTTTAATTTTTATACCCTTGCAGAGGGTATTATAATTTTGTCCAAAAGTGTGCAACGCAGTGAAGGAGACATCTCCGACCCTATAAAGTATATATATTCTTGATCAGGATCACCTCCTGAGTTGATATGAGCATGTCCGTCTGTCCGTCTGTCCGTCTGTCTGTTTCTACGCAAACTAGTCTCTCAGTTTTAAAGCTATCGACTTGAAACTTTGCACACACCCTTCTTTCCTTTGCACGCAGTATATAAGTCGGAACGACCGGGATCGGTCGACTATATCCTATAGCTGTCATATAACTGATTGATCGGAAATGGTATAACTTTAGGGTTTTTTGAGTTAGAGACTTCAGATTTTGTACAAATGCTACTGTTAGCAACATAATACGACCTACCAAATTTCATAAGGATCGGCCGACTATATCCTATAGCTGCCATATAACTGAACGATCGGAAATGACCCAACTTTCGTGTTTTTGAAGATAGAAAGCTGGAATTTAGTACAGACTCTATTTTTGGTTAGTTAATCCAACCTACCAAATTTCATTAGGATCGGCCGACTATATCCCATAGCTGCCATATAACTGAACGATCGGAAATGGTATTTGGTAGAAATATCAACTTTCGTATTTTTGAAGATAGAAGTTTGGGATTTTTTTTAGATTTTGTATTGTAATAAATTGGATTATATATTCCTAATCCCATAAGGATCGGCCAACTATATCCGATGTTTGCGATATATATCCGGTTTTAACTGCAAGGGTATATAAACTTCGGCTCCGCCCGAAGTTAGCTTTCCTTTCTTGTTTATTATGTTAAATTAATTCCTCACGCTATTGTCCCGTTGGGGTCTTCCTTCAGTGTGGTTGGTGGTTGATGGTCCTTCCTGGATACAGTTGATTAATGGATAGAGAATGTCCTGTCTTCCTTCATTGGTTTTATTAATGATTTATTGATTTATTAATGTTCTTGTAATTGTTTGGTTTAAAATTTCGGTCCACCTTTGTTTTAATTCACACTTTATGGATTATTTCAATAATTAATTTCCATTTACTTTGTTGTTAACGATCACTGTCATTTGGTAGTGTCGTTTGGTGGATGTTTTAATTTTTCCACTAAAAATGTTGAGTTGTTGACCGCGCGAGTTCCGTTTATGTTTACCTTATTTTTTATTTAACAATCTTATTGGAGCTTTGTGTGACGCGGCCCCACGAGTTGGGCGCAACTTAACTTTGTTGTTTGTCGGTAAATTAAAAAAATATAACTTTTTATTTTAAATTATAAAACTTTGTGTTAAACCTTTATTTATTAAACTTAATTATTACAAGAAACTTTCGTTATTCTTAATTATTTTCTGTCAACCGTTCGCGGTCCCGGTCAAAATAGGCTTCTTAATTCTAAATCTTATCCGAAGAACATCGGCCATGTGTTGTGTTTAGATTAAAGGCTTAAGATGAAAATGTCGCATCTTATTGTGAAATTCGATTAAGCTGATCGATGCAATTTGGTGGGTACTTGAAACACAAAAGGCGTAATTGATTGGGCTTCGGAGGAAAGCTGATGTTTACTTTTGATTTTGATTTGTTTATGGGAAACCGAGATCGGATCTCAGAGCCAAAGACAAAGCAAATGCAGAGTTTAATAATATTGTTTAGAAAATTCATAAGTGGAAAACCATAAGTGGCCTGGACTTATGGGTTGGATAATTGAGCCAAAGACAAAGCCAAAGGCAAATGCAGAAATTGAAAATATTGTTTATAAAAGCCATAAGTGGCCTGTATTTACGGCTTGGATATCTTGCATATGCGGATATGACGCAAGAAATCATCCGATTGCCTATTTACTTCCTACTGTTATTACATTTTCTTTCATTTACGTCTTTAAGGTTTAGGCGAAACGTGTTCGATGGCCCACAAGTTTGAAGTGCAACTTATTGTGTTTTGACACTCTGTCAAGAGTGCCGAAAGATCGGCATACTATTGAATATCCTACGGCCAGCAGCCGTTTCGCTTTCTTCGCCGGTTTGGCCTGGCTTTGCTTTCGGGCTCGTGTCCGTGTTGCCAACAGTTCAACATTTGTTTCGTCCGAAGACTCGTGGTCTGCTGACAAAAGCCGATAACTGCTGATAACGGGAACTTCTGCGACCAGGTTGCCGCCTCCAGTGAAAGTGAATCCATATTCGGCGAAAATTAAACTCCAGAAACAGACTCTATCGCCTCAAGAATTTAATTAGAATTTTACACGAAAAACTTGATTGTGACCCAGAGCATATTTCGGCGATTATTCAGTGAAATAAAATGTAACTAATCGAAAATTTCGAAAATATTTGAATATACATTTGCTTTCTTTAATGAGCCATATTTTTGAGTAGACATTTTAGCAGGTCGCCTTCATTATTAATAAACAAAAGATTGGATTTAATATAAGAAATGGAAAAAAGATACTAACATAACATAAATAGGTTCGCAACTCGTTTACTCCTCCATGGAGGTTTTAATTCGTCCAGGTTCCATTTTATTGGAGTACAGTTGAAGTAAGAGATGATTACGTGATGAGTCATTAAAAGTGCCGAATAAAATAAAGCGCCGAAGAGAATTACTTAATTAAAGTACAAAAAGTAACCCTTATCGTCCCTATTCATATATAGTACTTAGTACAAAGAACCATCTAGTTCCGAAAAATATTTGGTTTAAAACAAAAATAATAATAAAAAAAAATGTCGAAGAACTACCTGCTTACCTGCACACTTACCTGCTCCAACTTTATGCTCAACTGGATTGGCGGACTCGGCCACTGGTGGTGATTGTAAAACTTTGGGCCCAGTACCACGACATCAACGACGCCAAACGGATGACCATTTCTAGCTACTCGCTGGTGCTAATGGTCCTGCACTATTTGTTTATGACAATGCCACGTTCGAACGCGTCAAATACATATTCGTGACCTCCGGTCGCCGCTTGGAAGTGCTGTTGTCCACACCCTGAACCTGGCTTCCATCTTTCGGCCAATTGCAAACGTTCACAACCATCAGGCCCATCGCACCATGTCCGCAGTCATCTGGATTGCAGGAGCCGTACCGTATCAGCTGACAGTACAAGTTCGGATATTCCTTTGGGCTTAGGTGAAGCGACAAGTACACACGTTGCCTTCTAGGCCACAATTTACATTTAAGATTGCAGATTGTAGTCACATTATCGGTGCTCCGTTGGGGTTAGTTGATAAAAAACGTCACATGAAGTCACATAAGTTTTCAGTTACGTGTACCGCTTCAATAAATTAAAAAAAAAAAAAAAAACAAATATTTCGACTCTAAATTCACAAAATGTTAAATGAATAAATTACCCTTGACAAATTTTTGTGTTCCCCAATCTGTCAAAAGAAAAATTGTAAATTGCTACCTATTTTCACAATTTATACAACGTCAAGGTGCATTCGCAAAGTAAATTTTGTTTTATCTAAAACCTCTTTAATCATTGTAAACATCCACCAAGGTGAACGATTTTTGTCCCTCATGTGGTATGTATTTCTATTTAAAAAGAGAATAATGTACTAAAAGTGTAAGCACCCAGGTTCTGTTCAATAAACAAGTTAGCTCTCTCGTTGCCATGGACACGGGCTACTGGTATCATAATACATGGTATCATACATAATTGTATAATTTTATCATGACTGGTATAATAAGGACTTATATTCCCATTACGAAATTAAAAAATGTTTATGTTTATTAATTTAAAACAAGAAAGGAAAGCTAATTTCGGGCGGAGCCGAAGTTGATATACCCTTGCAGTTAAAACCGGATATATATCGCAAACATCGGATATAGTGGCCGATCCTTATGAGAATATGATAATATAACCCAGTTTATTATAATACAAAATTTAAAACAAGTCCCAAACTTCTATCTTTAACAATACCAAAGTTGGTATTTCTACCAAAAACCATTTCCAATCGTTCAGTTATATGGCAGCTATGGGATATAGTCGGCCGATCCTAATGAAATTTGGTAGGTTGGATCAACTGATCAAAAAAAGAATCTGTACTAAGTTTCAGCTTTCTATCTTCAAAAACACGAAAGTTGGGTCATTTTCGATCGTTCAGTTATATGGCAGCTATAGGATATAGTCGACCGATCCTTATAAAATTTGGCACGTCGTATTATTTTGCCAAAAATAGCTCTTGTATCAAATTTGAACTCTCTAACTCTAAAAACACCAAAGTTATACCATTTCCGATCAATCAGTTATATGGCAGCTATAGGATATAGTCGGCCGATCCGCGCCGTTCCGACTTATATACTGCGTGCAAGAAAAGAAGGGTGTGTGCAAAGTTTCAAGACGGTAGCTTCAAAACTGAGAGACTAGTTCGCGTAGAAACAGACAGACGGACAGACAGACGGACAGACAGACGGACAGACGGACATGCTCATATCAACTCAGGAGGTGATCCTGATCAAGAATATATATACTTTATAGGGTCGGAGATGTCTCCTTCACTGCGTTGCACACTTTTGACCAAAATTATAATACCCTCTGCAAGGGTATAAATATAGTCCATAATACCGTACCTTTATGTGATACCTTAAATAACAAAGAAAAGTGAAAGGAATGCCCAATAAACTTTTTTATTAACTGGCATCTCTGTTACACATTGCTACACCTATTACAACTTTCAAGGGCGACCTTGTCTGATTCGTCAAAATGAAGTCCCTTGCTGGCAAAAAGGCAATCGCTGTTGACGACCTAATTGTGTTATTAATTTTAAAAGATTTAAGGTTATGCTTATTTTTGACAAGTTTTCGTAGCAGAAACAAGAGGAAAGGCCAAACAAAACAGTGCCGGCAATTGCTATTATATTGCGCAAGGATATTAGGCAAATAATGTCAAAGGAGCTGCGACCATAATGACAGACACTTAACATGGACCTTTGATGGACACTTCTGGATGAGATAGTCAAGGGCATTGGAGGAAAACTTGAATGAGGATCCACCCGGTTGAATGATGGGCCGACAGTCAAATCAGCGGAAATGTTCCAGGCCCTTTTTCCTTGGGAAAGTGTCCTCAAAAGTGCTTTCAACAGATTTTTAAATTTTGGTACCACACGATTGTGTGCTAAAAAATCATTTACCTTCAAAATCAAATATAATGAATTTTTAATTGATTTTCCGTTGGGGCTTTCCATCAATGAGGCCTGAAGCTGGCAATTGAAACTGTCTGAGAAATAATTACGTACAGAAAAAGGAAAAATACAAAGTTTAAGAGCTTTAGAAAAGGAAAAATTTCTATTCACCTTTTTGACACGTTTGATAATAGATAATATTAGATTTATTTAGATATTTAGATAATATTCAAATAATAGATAGATAATATTCAAATATTTATTCAAATAACGACTAGACACCTGAATACGTGGATCCCAAAAGCGCAATCAAACCAGAATCCGTAAAAATCTAAGCCTCCCCAAAGGTCTTAGAACCAAAAGTCCGAAGGACTTGTAAACAAAGAGACAAACAGAGCCCATAAAAATTACATGCTCTATTCTTAAGCTTCTACTCACCTCACGAACTTCAGAAAAAATAAGTGAATCGTACTCCCGTACTAAATCGTAGTTCTCACTTGGAAAATCCTATTAGATCCTAAGCTGGCACATTATCTTCAGCAAGGAAATGGGAGAGATGGCTTTAGAGATCCCAAGTAAAATAGGATTACGGAAAATTCTAATTTCGAAGAGAGGTTGCCTGTTATTAAGTTCTGGCCATTATACCTTGGCAAATATTTATCCATACGTAAGGTGGCACAAAAAAAAACACCAAAAGAATTTGGGAGTGGGTGGATGCCATAGAATTCTGGGAAAATATTCTGGGAAAAATTTATTTCAGCCGGTCATAAAAGTTACCGTAAAGAATTTTTGCATACTTTTATCCAGGAAATTACAATAAAATTAATAATAAAAACTGTGATTCAATTTTTATTACAACGAGAAAAGCAAAGCAAATTCAATGCAAGTATCGGCCGGATACATGCGAGTATCTCAGAAATACATTGCACCAGAGCCTAATAACTGAGCACAAGCTGATTTCGAGTGTCTGTATGGGCCAAATAAAATCAAAACAAATCACAACAAGAAAGGAAAGCTAATTTCGGGCGGAGCCGAAGTTGATATACCCTTGCAGTTAAAACCGGATATATATCGCAAACATCGGATATAGTGGCCGATCCTTATGAGAATATGATAATATAACCCAGTTTATTATAATACAAAATTTAAAACAAGTCCCAAACTTCTATCTTTAACAATACCAAAGTTGGTATTTCTACCAAAAACCATTTCCGATCGTTCAGTTATATGGCAGCTATGGGATATAGTCGGCCGATCCTAATGAAATTTGGTAGGTTGGATCAACTGACCAAAAGTAGAATCTGTATTAAATTTCAGCTTTCTATCTTCAAAAAGTTGTTGGGTCTTTTTGGGTCGAAACGAAAGTTGGGTCATTTCCGATCGTTCAGTTATATGGCAGCTATAGGATATAGCACTCATGTCAAATTTGAACTCTCTAACTCTAAAAACACCAAAGTTATACCATTTCGGATCAATCAGTTATATGGCAGCTATAGGATATAGTCGGCCGATCCGGGCCGTTCCGACTTATATACTGCGTGCAAGAAAAGAAGGGTGTGTGCAAAGTTTCAAGACGATAGCTTCAAAACTGAGAGACTAGTTCGCGTAGAAACAGACAGACGGACAGACAGACGGACAGACAGACAGACGGACATGCTCATATCAACTCAGGAGGTGATCCTGATCAAGAATATATATACTTTATAGGGTCGGAGATGTCTCCTTCACTGCGTTGCACACTTTTGACCAAAATTATAATACCCTCTGCAAGGGTATAAATATAGTCCATAATACCGTACCTTTATGTGATACCTTAAATAACAAAGAAAAGTTAAAGGAATGCCCAATAAACTTTTTTATTAACTGGCATCTCTGTTACACATTGCTACACCTATTACAACTTTCAAGGGCGACTTTGTCTGATTCGTCAAAATGAAGTCCCTTGCTGGCAAAAAGGCAATCGCTGTTGACGACCTAATTGTGTTATTAATTTTAAAAGATTTAAGGTTATGCTTATATTTGACAAGTTTTCGTAGCAGAAACAAGAGGAAAGGCCAAACAAAACATTGCCGGCAATTGCTATTATATTGCGCAAGGATATTAGGCAAATAATGTCAAAGGAGCTGCGACCATAATGACAGACACTTAACATGGACCTTTGATGGACACTTCTGGATGAGATAGTCAAGGGCATTGGAGGAAAACTTGAATGAGGATCCACCCGGTTGAATGATGGGCCGACAGTCAAATCAGCGGAAATGTCCCAGGCCCTTTTTCCTTGGGAAAGTGTCCTCAAAAGTGCTTTCAACAGAATTTTAAATTTTGGTTCCACACGATTGTGTGCTAAAAAATCATTTACCTTCAAAATCAAATATAATGAATTTTTAATTGATTTTCCGTTGGGGCTTTCCATCAATGAGGCCTGAAGCTGGCAATTGAAACTGTCTGAGATATAATTACGTACAGAAAAAGGAAAAATACAAAGTTTAAGAGCTTTAGAAAAGGAAAAATTTCTATTCACCTTTTTGACACGTTTGATAATAGATAATATTAGATTTATTTAGATAATATTTAGATAATATTCAAATAATAGATAGATAATATTCAAATATTTATTCAAATAACGACTAGACCCCTGAATACGTGGATCCCAAAAGCGCAATCAAACCAGAATCCGTAAAAATCTAAGCCTCCCCAAAGGTCAGGCTTAGAACCAAAAGTCCGAAGGACTTGTAAACAAAGAGACAAACAGAGCCCATAAAAATTACATGCTCTATTCTTAAGCTTCTACTCACCTCACGAACTTCAGAAAAAATAAGTGAATCGTACTCCCGTACTAAATCGTAGTTCTCACTTGGAAAATCCTATTAGATCCTAAGCTGGCACACTATCTTCAGCAAGGAAATGGGAGAGATTGTTGGCTTTAGAGATCCCAAGTAAAATAAGATTACTAAAAATTCTAATTTCGAAGAGAGGTTGCCTGTTATTAAGCTCTGGGCATTATACCTTGGCAAATATTTATCCATACGTAAGGTGGCACAAAAAAAAAAACATCAAAAGAATTTGGGAGTGGGTGGATGCCATAGAATTCTGGGAAAATATTCTGGGAACAATTTATTTCAGCCGGTCATAAAAGTTACCGTAAAGAATTTTTGCATACTTTTATCCAGGAAACGTAATTATTATAATTATACCCTTGCAGAGGGTATTATAATTTTGTCCAAAAGTGTGCAACGCAGTGAAGGAGACATCTCCGACTTGAGTTGATATGAGCATGTCCGTCTGTCCGTCTGTCTGTCTGTCTGTTTCTACGCGAACTAGTCTCTCAGTTTTAAAGCTATCGTCTTGAAACTTTGCACACACCCTTCTTTCCTTTGCACGCAGTATATAAGTCGGAACGACCGGGATCGGCCGACTATATCCTATAGCTGCCATATAACTGATTGATCGGAAATGGTATAACTTTGGTGTTTTTGGAGTTAGAGAGTTCAAATTTGACATGAGTGCTATATCCTATAGCTGCCATATAACTGAACGATCTGAAATGACCCAACTTTCGTGTTTTTGAAGATAGAAAGCTGAAATTTAATACAGATTCTATTTTTGGTCAGTTGATCCAACCTACCAAATTTCATAAGGATCGGCCGACGATCCTATAGCTGCCATATAACTGAACGATCGGAAATGACCCAACTTTCGTGTTTTTGAAGATAGAAAGCTGGAACTTGGTACAGATTCTATTCTATATTCCGGTTTTAACTGCAAGGGTATATCGACTTCGGCTCCACCTGAAGTTAGCTTTCCTTTCTTGTTTTTAAAATAAAATTACAATAAAATTAATAATAAAAACTGTGATTTAATTTTTATTACAAAAATTTAAAATAAAACTTATGATTAATTAAAATTACTATTAAAAAACGGTTAACATATTTATGATCTGTGGCGCAGTACCTTTCAAATGATGTATCGAATGTCCTTAAAGGACATATTACAGGATTCCTCAATAATTCAATTTGATTTTGCATTTCTGCTACTTATATTATGTTGAGGTGTTATTGGCAAACAACACGCACCAGCAGAAGATACCGTGCCAGACCTCATAAAGCATACATATTTTTTATCTCCTCTTTTACAGTGATTTCACAAACATGACAAGTTGATAAATCATTAAAAAGTAATTATAAGATCGGTTAAATTTTTCAAAAACATTTTTAGGACCTGTTTACTCTTTATTGTCATTGCAAATGCAATTGTTTAAAAATTTTTCTTCACATAATTCACATAATCGTGTCTTCCTTTTGTAATGAACAGTGTTATTTATTAAATTATTAAGGAATCCTGTAATGCCTATGTCCTTTAAGGACATTCGGTACATAATTTGAAAGGTACTGCGCTACAGATCATAAATATGTTAACCGTTTTTTTAATAGTCTACTTGGTTAAGAAGTAATTCGCATTCAATTTTTATTTTCAATTTTTATACCCTTGCAGAGGGTATTATAATTTTGGTCAAAAGTGTGCAACGCAGTGAAGGAGACATCTCCGACCCTATAAAGTATATATATTCTTGATCAGAATCACCTCCTGAGTTGATATGAGCATGTCCGTCTGTCCGTCTGTCCGTCTGTCCGTCTGTCTGTCCGTCTGTCTGTTTCTACGCGAACTAGTCTCTCAGTTTTAAAGCTATCGTCTTGAAACTTTGCACACACCCTTCTTTCCTTTGCACGCAGTATATAAGTCGGAACGGCCCGGATCGGCCGACTATATCCTATAGCTGCCATATAACTGATTGATCGGAAATGGTATAACTTTGGTGTTTTTAGAGTTACAGAGTTCAAATTTGACATGAGAGCTATTTTTGGCAACAAATTACGACATGCCAAATTTCATAAGGATCGGCCGACTATATCTTATAGCTGCCATATAACTGAACGATCGGAAATGACCCAACTTTCGTGTTTTTGAAGATAGAAAGCTGAAATTTAATACAGATTCTATTTTTGGTCAGTTAATCCAAGCTACCAAATTTCATTAGGATCGGCCGACTATATCCCATAGCTGCCATATAACTGAACGATCGGAAATGGTATTTGTTAGAAATATCAACTTTCGTATTTTTGAAGATAGAAGTTTGGGACTTTTTTTACATTTTGTATTGTAATAAATTGGATTATATATTCCTATTCCCATAAGGATCGGCCAACTATATCCGATGTTTGCGATATATATCCGGTTTTAACTGCAAGGGTATATAAACTTCGGCTCCGCCCGAAGTTAGCTTTCCTTTCTTGTTATAATATAAATTGAATCATAATTTTTATTTTTAATTTTATTTTAAAAATTGAAAAATAATTCTTATTTTTAATTATTATTATAAAAACTGAGAATAAGAGTTATATTTCAATTTTAACAATAGAAATGGAAATAAAAGTTTATTGTGTTTCTGGATTCACCGTTAAGGGGCTATATACAGTTGTACCGCGCATTTTAATTACAAATTTAGTTGTAATTAAATTTTATAGATTTTTTTGACACCATTGAAAATATTTATTCAAAATGTTTTACCGTCGTTGTTTAGTACATGTTTCTTTTTTTTATAAAAAAAATATAAAATAATAAAAATGTTATAGCCGAATTCCAAGATCGTCTTTTTTCAATGGTGTCTTGCGGTGGACATCATATCCCGAGAACGGTTCATCCGAAATAAAAAATTCATAAAAATTTCGTTAGTACATTGTATTGCCTAGTCCGGAAACGAAGGATTTGTTAAAATATTTATTAAAAAAAAAATGGCAACGGTTTTAACAAAAAATGTACTTTTTCAAGGTATAAGATTTTCGATTTTTATGCTCTAACAAGAAAGGAAAGCTAACTTCGGGCGGAGCCGAAGTTTATATACCCTTGCAGTTAAAACCGGATATATATCGCAAACATCGGATATAGTTGGCAGATCCTTATGATTACATCATAATAAAACCAATTTACTAAAATACAAAATCTAAAATAAGTCCCAAACTTCTATCTTCCAAAATACGAAAGTTGATATTTCTACCAAGTACCATTTCCGATCGTTCAGTTATATGGCAGCTATAAGATATAGTCGGCCGATCCTTATGAAATTTGGCATGTCACAATAATTTGCCAAAAATAGCTCTCATGTCAAATTTGAACTCTCTAACTCTAAAAACACCAAAGTTATACCATTTCCGATCAATCAGTTATATGGCAGCTATAGGATATAGTCGGCCGATCCGGGCCGTTCCGACTTATATACTGCGTGCAAAGAAAAGAAGGGTGTGTGCAAAGTTTCAAGACGATAGCTTCAAAACTGAGAGACTAGTTCGCGTAGAAACGGACAGACAGACAGACAGACAGACGGACAGACGGACAGACGGACAGACGGACAGACGGACATGCTCATATCAACTCAGGAGGTGATCCTGATCAAGAATATATATACTTTATAGGGTCGGAGATGTCTCCTTCACTGCGTTGCACACTTTTGGACAAAATTATAATACCCTCTGCAAGGGTATAAAAAAGGAGTTTTCAAAAAAGGAATTTATGGTTTCCATTTTCCTTTTCTTCAAGATTCAGGACAATGTTTCCACACAAGATGAACTGCGGCTCATAAACAATAGTTGAAACAAGCTACAATTTTAAGGTGCAGCTTTGGGGGTAAATCCTAATTAGGATACACCGACTCGCCAAAAAAAATAATCAAAACTGTGCTATGGCAATGGAGCTATTCGAGGAGGAATCGCGAGTCTACTTCCAGCCCGGAAGAGGCGGAATTCGGTAAGCCGGCTTGTAATCCCTTCCTGGAATTACTCGGGGACACTTGACTTGATATATCATCAATAAAAATATTGACAAGTTTCTTGACGTTCTGGTAGACCGGCCTTAGTGCTTTGATCTTGCCTCATTCATGAGTTTTATTTTCAGATCCTGTCAATCCTGTCGCGTTTTGTCCTGACTGAGTAACAACTGGAACCTGAATTAATCGGAAATTGTCAGACTGGAAAGATTCACTGACAAAAAAACAGCATAAAAAAGCATAAAAAAAAAGAATAGCATAAAAAATACTATGTTCTAAAAATTTCAAGGCTTTTTATACCCTTGCGAGGGTATTATAATTTTGTCAGTGGCGGATTTAAAGAAAAAAGGCCCAGTGGGCAAAATTTTTCCAGGGCCCCCCTGTCACCCCATACAAGAAAGAAATCGAAGGTGTAACTTTCAGCAAGAGGGGCCCTGAAAGCCTTTCGTCGGGGGGGCCCAGTGGGCAAGCGCGCAAGCGTGTTTTTGAAGATAGAAAGCTGAAACTTGGTATAGATTATATTTTTGGTCAGTTAATCCGACGATCGGCCGACTATATCTTACAGCTGCCATATAACTGAACGATCTGAAATATTTTTTTTTTAGAAATACCAACTTTGGTATTTTTGAAGATAGAAGTTCGGGACTTTTTTTTAGACTTTATATTATTATAAATTGGGTTATATTATTATATTCTCATAAGGATCGGCCAACTATATCCTTTGTTTGCGATTTATATCCGCTTTTAACTGAAAGGGTATATCAACTGCGGCTCCGCCCGAAGTTAATTTTCCTTTCTTGTTTTTATTGAAGTGAACAGTACCGAGAGAGATTGTGGCACTTTTGTCCATTTTCTATGGCGGCATCTGTATTGTGGCTGTCATTGGCAACACCCTGGTCATGTGGGTGAATGGAAAAGGTCACTAATATGTATGTGAGGAGAGTTGTGAACTCCACTCAGTTTTTTTAGAGATAGTTGTGTACATGTAATGTTACAAGTTCTAATTCCTTATATTTTAAAATTAGGATCTGCTTTCTGCTTCTGCTTTTTGTCGTCTCCCTGCTGTTGCTGCTTCCTAGATGCTGCCCTACCGACGATTTTCTAAAGTTGCCATACTGCTGACCTTCACACTGCTGCCATACCTGCTGATATTCACACTGCTGCCATACCTGCTGATATTCACACTGCTGCCATATCTCTGATTTTCATACTGTTATACTGCTGCTGTTGTTACATCTTCTTGTTACAATGTTTTGATGTATCATTCGGTCCCAGATATTCTTCAGCCAGTTTTTTACCTGCCCGACGTATAGCAACGGCGTATAGTCTCAAACTTATATAGTATAAGTCTCCAACTTTATAATTGAGTTCTGGTTTACGCCTTAGTTCATAGTTCTTTTTGTAGGATTCCTGTCCACGTTGAATCTCGATCTTTGCATCTTTTCTAAGTTGCTACCGTTGCTCGTCGAAGTTTGAATACATCTCCTCATCTAGAAGCTGTAGAATACGACTGGTTGGTTTATTGTTCATCTTCACACCAAACATTAGCTTAAATGGTGACTTCTTAGTAGACGCATGTACGTGGGAATTAACAGCTCTCTTCACCTCAGGCATTTCCTTAAACCACTTGGTTGGATCATCTGCCTGATCATCTTAGAAATAATCGACAAGATCATTTTTGATACCGTTTCTCTTCATGTGATCCGTAAACAAGTTGCCTGTGAAAGCAGAGCCTCTGTCCGAAACTATCCGCACTGGGTTGACAAAAATTTCAGCCCAAGTCTCAATCTTCTTCAGCGATTCCTCGCAGCTTCCAGTCTTCTTAGGAAGAAGCCATATAAACCTTGTGAATGAGCAAATATGTATTGTTTGTTTTCCAGTGACATCCATGGGAGCACGATGATCAACATAGATACACGGCTTTGGCTTCCAGGATATAGCTGTGCTGGCGGGACTCAGCTCCTGCTGTCTTCTTGCTCCAATACTCGATAGGGTAGAGTTTGACATCGAACCACTGCATAAATACCGCTGCAAACCCGTATTTTGATGCGCCTGTGTTTAACTCAGTTTAAGTTTCTCTGGTGTAAAATTTCCAAAACATGTTCCTTGGTTAAGGCAAGAAGTGACATTTTCGCCACTTGACGTTCAGGCCAAACGCCCCAGCTCTTTTGCCATCCCCAAGTGCCATCTTTTGCAAACATTTCTCTGCAGTCTCAGCGTGTTTAAATATATATAATATATATTAAATATAATATATGGATGTATACCATATATAAATCGAGTATGTCCTTGTTCATCAGCTCCTGAAAAACATCAGCTCCTGAACTTTTCCCTTTAAAAAAAAGGTCCTCCACTCGGTTGGCTACAATTTTAGACCCTCGGTTAAAAAAAAAGGGTTTCAGGTCCCAGGTTTCAGGTTTAATGCGGTGCAAGCCGTATCTCTGCTAGAAAAAATACTTTCTCCTCTACCCCATACCAACAAGGAACCCATTTTAACCACCGGAACCACCAAAACCGAAATCTTCGCTCCTCAAGTTTGTAAAACAAGACATAGAGTTAAAACAGAGGTCTAGCAAAGTTGAGTCAATAATTCAGATACGGCAGAATTTCTAGAAAATGAACATTGATGAAAATCAGGACCCATTGGAGTACTGGAAGGTAAAATTTAAAATGTTTATAATTGCAGCAACATTAATTAGAGATGCCCGAATTGGTTATACGCGCTAAGCAGGGGCTCTGCATTCCGGCAACCTCGACAGAATCGTAAAGGATGTTTTCCAAAGCGGGCCTAACAATCTGTGACCGAGGGGCGTCCCTGAAGCCAAAAACCGTTAACAAACTGTTATTTTTCAACAAAAATTGGTTTTTAACCAAAGAAATGTGATTTAATTTCTCCTTCCAAATATGAACTAAAAAGATCTCATTTGAATTTGAACCAGTGCACTGGTGTATCCGCTCCGGTTCCAGGATTGGAAGTCGTCGTATGACTGACCCTACGTCGCGCTCCCGCTACACCGGGACACCGTGCATACGCGCCGCCGAACCCGAGTTTGTAGTGGCGGGGCTGGTGACCGGGGTGTTCTCACTCGGTCTTTGACTTGGGCGCGAGTTCTCGAGTCGGCCGATACGCCAGACGTACGCCAGACGTATCCTTTCCTCACTTCCTTGCAAGGCTACCTGCTGTGTTCGGGAATGAACCAACTCGACTACACAACCCTGGGTTTTTAGAGTAAAGTCCAGCAATGGATCCTTTCCTTATTTATCTACTCGCTCTCCTTGCATTTGGCTGTCGGACTCTCCAAAGGCGGTCCCTTAACTCAAACAAAGCCGAATCCTTTTTAGAAACGCTCTAACACTTGAATGGCGGATTCTCCACAGGCGGTCCTCCAACTCAACGCCGTGTGGCGGCATTTACCCCTTCACCGGGCACCGTTACGTTCCACGTGGATTCCGGAACCCACGGTAACTGGCTTTCACATTTCCCCCAACCCCCCGTACTGATCCTGGCGACATTCCATTGGGCTGCCAGGTTGATGACCGGTGGTTGACCCCCTCTTTCCGCCTCCTCGGGCCCTCTTCCTGGCCATGTCCGCGACGGTGACCATCGCCCCTTGTCACTGGCGGCACCTTTCGGCTCTCCTCCGGAGCTCCAGCACTTCGCTCCGGCGCCGCTCCTCCACCGTGGCGCGAACGACGGGTATCGCTCTCGTCTGACGAGACGATCATTGTCGCTTCTGATTCGTGGGACATGTTGCTCCGCTGATTAGAATTTTCCAGTGCACTGCAGTGGTCGGCACCCCAATACATTGATATGATTTTAACGCATTAGTGTTAGTTCCGAATAGCAGAGAGTAGGCTGTGAGCATGACGCACTATGGGGCCAACGACCACTTTTTGTGGCCGAAAAACGAAACGAGATATTTCGGTTTGGTTTTCGGATTTAAGTTTATAATAAAAAAATGAATATGTCTTATGAAAATGTATTTGTATTATTAATTAATTAATTATTAATTATAATTATTATTATTAATTATTAAATGTATTATTAAAAAAAATATTATATTACCTATTATAATATTTCATCATAAAATTCCATCATAAACTTCCCTCTCTTTCTCTTAAGCGAACGGTCGTGTTTTTTTTTGTGCGCACTGCTTTTTATTATAAATATTGGTAAACCGGTGTTTACATACAGGGTTGCCCATATTCGACGGACCCATCTGACGACGCCATAACTTTTGACAGAGATGGCGGATCGCTTAATGACATACCGCGTTTGAAGCGTCAGTCCAAGCAGATTTTTACCATGGAACAATACACGCCACGCGAGCGCTCTCAAATAGTTGAAATTTACATTCAACGGAACAAGTCCATTGTAAAAACTCAACGTGCTTTTAAAAAATTAAAAAATGTGAAAAGTGCGCCTTCTAAGAACACCATTAAGCGTTTATACGAAAAATTTACGACTGGTGAGGCTCTTTCTAATCCGAAGAGGCCAAATAAAAGTCAACCAAGGCGATCGGACGAGAATATCACTGCCGTACGAGTCAGTGTTGAGAGGTCCCCAAGAACATCCCGAAAACGCCGTTCTCAGTCAAAGGTTTACGTTAACAAGCCAAGGACCCTAGAAGGGCTCAAGGACAATTCGTGAAGAAATAGCCGCTATTCCGGCCGAAATGTTGGCGAAAACGATGGAAAATGCTGCAAAAAGGGCACAATACGCCATCAACGCCAGAGGCGGCCATTTGAAAGACATCATATTCAAAAATTGATGTAAACAAATCTACTTGGAACAAATTAAATGATTAAGATTGCCAACCGCCAAATTTTTATTTTTTTCTTTGATTTAAAAAAAAAAAACATGTGTCCGTCGAATATGGGCAACCCTGTACATGTGAACTAAATCTTGTGAATCTTAACAATCTTAAAGCCTAAGCCGTATCGCTTCGCGAGTGCTGTGGTATATTTGGAGTCGAATTAATAATTTGTCTAAATTCTATTCCAAGCATAGCTCAGCTCTGCTTCTTCCCCGGCTTATCTCTATTTCTGCATTTCTCTTTTGCACTATTCAAAGCTCTCGCTTCGGCTTCCTATTTGGCACAGTGGTTCAAGGTATTGTGTTTTTTAACTTTTTAAATATTAATTTTTGTTTTATTAAATAAAAAAAAAAGTTTTAATAAAATGGAATTTAAACTTGTCTGTGCCATTAAGTCTTGTAACAAGACAATTTCCTCATCCCAGCCTGCCATCCATTGCTGGCTATGTGAGAGCGTCGTACATGCTAAGTGTGCCGTTTCACTGCTTGTCTGTGCCATTAAGTCTTGTAACAAGACAATTTCCTCATCCCAGCCTGCCATCCATTGCTGGCTATGTGAGAACGTCGTACATGCCAAGTGTGCCGTTTCACTGCATCAGTTTCGGATGCCATTTCCCGTAGGTCTGGGATACATTATTGTTGTGAAAATTGTCGTGCTGTGCAAGGTAAGCATTTCGGTCTGCTCAGCCCAATAGTGGATTTAAAGAGCTGATCACTGGTTTTCGTAAAATCAATGACCAGCTCTGTACGCTGGACACTCAGTTTAGTGGCCTTCAGCTTAAGAAATCCGCTGTTTCTGATCCGCCTCAGCCTGATCAGCCGACATTAATGCAGCCGCTTATACCCCAAGGGCTAGAACTGAGAAAAAATGCGTCCGAATTTCTCAGGGATAATGAGCAATTGTCCGATATGTCCGCCATGGCATCCCTTTAAGTGATGCCACAGGTCCTAGGGAACGAAACCACCATTAGAGTCACCCAAAAGGGTATTCCATAGTCCACCACAGTCCACCGGCACCGACTGATGCTGCAGTTCTCGTACCTGCGACACCCAAACCCTTACAGGTGATTCCTCCATCGAAACATATATTTGTTTCTCGGCTTGCCCCTGATACTTCAGAGATTGATATCTCGGCTTATATCAAAGCCAAAACAAAAGCCGATATAAGGGTGGAGGACATACAAATATTTAAATATAATTATACAAGGCGCATATCTTCTTTCAAGATTCGTGTGCCCGCGCTGATGTTCAAGACGATTTGTTCTCCCATTTTTTGGCCGGAGAATCTTTTCGTCCAAGAACATCAGCCACTAACCCAAAAAACTAGTATCATCACTAACACTTACCTATCATGCTCCATAGCAAACTCCCTAAACTATACTCTGATAGTTCTTCCTATCAGAAACTTGGTTAAAGCCGGAGATCTTTAGCCCCGAAGTTTTTCCAAGTAAGTACATCACTTTTAGACGGGATCGACCTCAGCGAAGGGGGGTGGAGTCCTCATTTCGGTAGACTCTAACTCTACTTGCGTTAAAATCACTATGTCCGTGAAATATACATTACATGTTCATATATACCGCCTATGTCTGAACGGCCTACATATTGGCAGCATTTGTCCGCTTTTTGACACGTCTTTAATCTTATGACGGATCGTGACCAACTCGATAACTCACCATCTTTGTCACTTATCACTCACCATGACTTCACCGCGGGCATGTTTGACATGTCCCTAGGTCAGATTAACCATGTTAGAAATTCGTCGTCGGCTTTTAGACTTATGTTTTGTATCTGATCCTGATTGCACCGCTCTCTCCAGAGCTTTCCCCTTTCAACCCCAGAGGGTCCTTATCACCCCACGCTGGAGGTCTCTATCGAAACTATTCCTGGTATCGAGTCACTATGTCCCTATATAGAGTCACTATGCGTGGCAAATAAGATTCGCTGCTTCCGTAAAGCTGATTTTCAGAAACCTAATAGCCTTATCGATACATACGATTGGTCCGATATTCTGGCATGCACTGATCTTTACGTCACTTTAGAAAAATTTTATTTTACTTTAAATCAGAGGTCGGCACGGCCCTATTTCTCTGCCCGAGCTCTGCCACACACACACAGTATAAATGTGTGAAACGTCATGCTCAAAGCCTACTTTCTGCTATACGTTACTAACACTAATGCGGTAAAATCATATCAATGTATTGGGGTGCCGACCTCTGCTTTAAATAAATTTTTTGACTCATGTGTGCCTTTTAAATATCCGTCCGCTTCAACAAATCCTCCTTGGTTTACAAGGTGCCTCACTAACCTAAAAAAATAAAAAAAATAAGCTTTTACTTAAATATAAAAAAAACCTGCAGTAGTGTTGATTTCTCAAGATACCTACTAGCTCGGTCAAATTTTACCGTGCATAACGCTGAATGTTATAGGAATTATATTGACCGCTGCCGGATTCAATTTACTCAGGATCCAAAGCAGTTTTATAATTTTGCAAACACTTAGCGTAAACACGTATCTTTTTCACCCCTGCTTACGTTTGAAAATTCTTCTGCGACTTCGGATCAGGCCATTGCCGATCTATTCGCAGAATTTTTTCAAACAACTTATTCTCCTCCTAAATTGACTGATCAGCCTTACGCATATAACATTCAAGCAGCAAATCTTATTTTCTGTCCGTTTTTTTCTGAGAACAACTTATTATCTGGTCTTTTAAGGGTAAAACCCATTTATTCGCCAGGCCCCGATGGAGTACCAGGCTCTGTGCTAAAATACTGTGCCAGTGCTCTGTGCAAACCTCTTCTTAGACTTTTCAACTTATCTTTGGAAACCTCGATTTTTCGCCTTAAGTGGAAGGAATCATTCATAATTGCCCTACATAAAAAAGGGAAAAAGTCTGAGGCTTCCAACTACAGAGGCATCTCTAAGTTGTCGGCAATTCCAAAGTTATTTGAAAAATTAATTATCCCTCATTTGCAACACCTTTGCTCTTCGATTATCACTCCTTGTCAGCATGGCTTTATTAAGCGTCGCTCCACCAACACAAACTTATTGGAGTTGACATCCTTTGTCATAGATGGCTTTTGTAAGGGATATCAAACCGATGTAATTTACACAGACTTCAGCAAAGCATTTGATTCAGTTAATCACTCACTCTTGTTGAGTAAACTGAATATGCTTGGTTTTCGTAAAGACCTCTTAACGTGGATCTCCAGCTACCTAGATGGAAAGACACAAAGAGTCTTAATTAAAAACATACAGTCCCGTGCTACATCCGGCGTCCCTCAAGGAAGTCATCTTGGCCCGTTATTATTTACGCTTTTTATAAACGACTTGCCCCCTGCTTTAACGAACTCTCTAGTTCTTATGTATGCAGATGATGTAAAGCTTTCCCAAAACAAAGTTGAAACATGTGAAGTTTAAGACTACATTCATTTGAAAGAGGACGAAAGACACTACAAAACAGTACAAATATTAAGTTTAAACTAGGTTAAATTTTTTTGTTTACTCCATTTAGAAAAAGCTCTTCAATTTAGCTTTTATCTTTTCAGGGGGTACACAAATACACACATTACAAAAACAACACGATCAATTCCCACAATTGACACCCACAAACACTTAGTACAAACCCCTTTGGTTCGACTGCATATCAAACATTTAAGTTTTAAATCCTTTTAGTCCACTAAAAACTCTCTTAAAAAAAACAAATATTTTGCTAATCTACCACTTGTTTTTTATCGGCACTAACAGTGAACTTTGACAGTTAATAACGTAACAGTGACTTTCTCTGTTAACGTTTCTGTTATGGATCATTGAAGCTTGATGTTACCTTAAGGTAATGACGTCATTAGATCCTTTTTTTAAGGACTTTTCAGAAATGACTTATGGCCACAAAAAGTGGTCAGTGGCCTCATAGTGTGACGTTTCACACATTTACACTGTGTGTGTGTGGCAGAGCTCGGGCAGAGACATTTCCTATGCCCTCGGGATAGGGCCGTGCCGACCTCTGATTTAAACTAAATGCGTTTTTAATTAAAACAGGGGTATTCATGGAAAACCATTATAATAGGGGTAAAAAAATTATTTTAATTATGTTGGTTTTACATGAATACCCCTAATGTTTATATATGTATGAGCGATAGTATCAAGATAGTATCGAGGCTTAGTCCGCAAACTATCATACTATCGATGGGGCTACCATCGATGATTTGCAGCTCTAGTTCCCAAGTGACTCGAAATGGCGTAAGCTTATATTTCTGTGATTACTACCGCAGGCTGTACTTCAGGGAGTAAATACTTTTTATAGTTGTTGTATTTTTTCATTTGTTTAATTTTAATGAAAAAAAAAGAACATAGGTTTTATACTTTTGATAAATTCTTGAATGCGTTTTCTTAAGATATTCTATGCGGCTGATTTATATAAATTTGATGCCCAAGTCAAAAGTTTTGGGCAAATTGGCGCACGCCGCTCCAGGGGACATGTGTTACAATTGTTATCAAATAGTTGTCAGAAACAGAGCATAAAGCAGATGCGTGTTAGGACGCCATTTTCGTATTAGTCAAAAGCCAAGAATAAAAATAACAAATTTTCTCTCATTTAAGATTAAAATATAGAAATTTATGAGTTTATTATATCCTACGGTTTCTCTTATGTAATAAATAATCTAGTCATCTTAAATAATCAATTAAATTTTAAGGTTCTCTGGAACTGGAAAAGTTGGGTATGGGGTATTTAAGATATTTAAGGAATTTTTTTATTTTTCAAAATGTTCTGTGGTTCATATAGGATATTTTTAGTGATTATATACAAAGATCAATCGAAGCGCAGACTAACTTTCTTTATGGTGCTCCTTTCAGAAATTTTATTTCTTTTATGTCGGTATTTGAATTAAACGACGCGTTGTCAAAGAAAACATTTCCCGAATGTTCCCGTTTCGAACCGATCCTTGACTCATACATTCCACTGCCATGGACTTGAGAACCTGGAAGAAGGTTCTCCTACAATGGGTTACGGAGTGCAACTTCATCGAGAGGAACTACATCACTCTGGAACAGACCGACATAGAGTGCTTCTTCACCGTCTACATACAACACCACTGATGTCCAATAGGGTACAAATTAATAACAAATTAAATCAGCAGATCAATAAAAAATAAAAATGGATGAAAGAAAAAACAAGAACAAAAAACAAGAAAGGAAAGCTAACTTCGGGCGGAGCCGAAGTTGATATACCCTTGCAGTTAAAACCGCATATGTATCGCAAACATCGGATATACTTGGCCGATCCTTAAAATTACATCATAATAAAACCAATTAATTAAAATAAAAAAACTAAAAAAAAAGTCGCAAGATTCTATTCCGATCGTTCAGTTATATGGCAGCTATAGGATATAGTTAGCCGATCGTTATGAAAATTGGTAGGTTCGATCAACTGACCAAAAATAGAATCTGTACTAAGTTTCATCTTAGTAAGTTGGGTCATTTTCGATCGTTCAGTCATATGGCAGCTATTAGATATAGTCGACCGATCCTTATGAAATGTTGTTCCGACTTATATACTGCGTGCAAAGGAAAGAAGGGTTTGTGCAAAGTTTCAAGACGATAGCTTTAAAGCCAAGAGACTAGTTCGCGTAGAAACGGACAGACGGACATGCTCATATCAACTCAGGAGGTGATCCTGATCAAGAATATATATCTTTATAGGGTCGGAGATGTCTCCTTCACTGCGTTGCACACTTTTGGACAAAATTATAATACCCTCTGCAAGGGTATAATAAAAACGGATAAAAAATTCGTCTATTTGGTCACACTTTCAAAGCCATTTAAAACTTTTTTTTTCAGACAATTTATACATAATTGGTCTAATGTAGGACAGTAAAATAGCATGTTTTTACCCATCATCTTCCAAGTCGATAAAACGATATCAGTCTTCTGTCTGCCAAAAGCTGCTATTTCCATAGTCGCAGAAAATCATTTTTATCGGAGGAATCCGAAATTTTTATTTATTTGAACTTATAAGGCAACCAGCGCTTTTTGAGGGCTGGTTTGAGGGCTGGCAGTATATAAGTCGGAACAACATTTCATAAGGATCGGTCGACTATATCTAATAGCTGCCATATGACTGAACGATCGAAAATGACTTTAAGTTGAACGTCAATTTGGCTTGAGTTTCATTTTTCTGGATATTCTGACTGTTCAGAATTGACTCAAAATGGCGTCAGCTATTATTTCTGTGACTAATACCGCAGGCCGTACTTCAGGTAGTTAATCAGGGATATTCTGTGCGGCTGATTTATGTAAATTTGATGCCCAAGTCAAAAGTTTTTGCCAAATTGGCGCATGTCGCTCCAGGGGGACATGCGATACAATTGTAACTAAATGGTTGTCTGAAACCTGAAACAGATGCCTGTTAGGACGCCATTTTCGTAGTAGTCAAAAGCGGAGAATAAAAATAAAAAAAACAAAAATCTCGTTTAAGATTAAAATATAGAAATTTGTAAGTTTATTATATCCTATGATTTCACTTATGTAGTAAATAATCTTGTCATCTTAAATAATTAATTAAAATTTAAGGTTCTCTGGAACTGCAAAAAAGTTGGGTATGGGGTATTTAAGATATTTAAGAAATTTTTTACATTTTTTAAGAGGATCTGTGGTTAATATAGGTTCTTGGTTATTTGGTTGCTTGGTGCCGTTCTTTCTATCTTCACATGCACATACTTTCACACACACCACTCACATACATACAGCAAAAATAAAGTTTTTTTTTTGAGATTAGGCCGGTGACCCAACAACAGCTACAAGTGAGACCCTAGAGGAGCTGCAGGCTTTCGGGCGGGGAAATAAAATAAAGAGAACCCCTCCCAAGCAGACGGCGAGCGATCACACCCCGAAGAGGCACCGGGACGAGCAGTCTCCGCCAGGAAATTCCCAACCGGGGAAAAAATCAAAAATGCTGCTAACCCCCATAGACGAGATGGGCGCGATCCTGGAGGACCTTTTGGCTAAGGTGAACGACCAAAAGGTACGTAGCAATAAGGTGAACGTCCAAAAGGTACGTAGCAATAAACCAGGTCATGAAGAACTCTTTCGCGAGGTTGAAGGAGTTGCAGGAGCTGCTGAGAGACCAGAACATCACTGCCCCGAATTAGGAAGGAAGGGCCAGGCGCAGTTGCAGCGGGGATGCACCTGGCTGCAGCAGTTCTCGAGTCAAAGAAGCTACTCAGAACTCACCGGAGCGAGCGTCGTACAGCCAAGTAGCTAGGACAAAACGCCCACGAGAGATGCCACCACCAAACAGGGCAAACCAAAATGGTAAAAAGGACGCCAAGCTAAGCCAGCGCAAAAAGAGCCGCGCCGACGTACTCATAATAACGGGGAACGCAGGATCCACATACGGCGATGTCCTCAAATTGGTCACCCGACGGCAAGATGGCAAACTTAATGATGTTAGCCAAAACGTTAAAAAGATAGGACGAAATAGTGGCAGCTATTAAAGCTCGAACGACCGGACAGGAGGAGGCCATCAGGGTGAAGTCCCTTCGCCCAGGCTACTCTGGAACCCAGGTCGCCTTTTTGGGAGTGGAATCCCCTATCCACTCCTATCCTTCCTGTCCGAAGGCAGGATTAGGATAGGATGGACCATGTGCAGGGTCAGGGAGCGCACGGCCCAGCGTCGCTGCTTCAGATGCCTCAGTTTCGGGCACATCGCCGCTTACTCCAAACTGGCTTAAAGCGACTGGTGTTTCAGATGCGGAAAGCCAGGTCACAAGGTGGCTTCCTGCACAAACGCGGCTGAGTGCTTCCTCTGTGCAGCTGCAAAATAAAAAAAATAAACAAGAATACTAAAACTAAAGAAAAAAACAAAAATGGTAGAATAAATTAAACCTGCACAAATATTATACTGTTCCCTTCGGCAAATATCAGGCAAACATGTATGTATTTGTGTTACGCCGCTTGTGAAACTCTTGTTGCATCGTTGTGCAGTGGCTGCCGCCATGAGCCGATTACGCGCCGGAGTGGCGGAGTGACACTTGGTGCCGTTTGGCTTGTACATTGTTGAATTCCCTTTTTGCACTACACACTAAAGAATAATAAAATAAATTGGAAGAAAATGGTATACATTCTATTTCTATATTATATGTCAAAAAAAAAAAAAAAAAATATATAATAAAATAAAATAAAAAAAAATAAATAATAATAATAATAATAAGAAAAAGAAGAGAAAACAACAAGCATTCCATGAACAGCATAACTTTTATTGTTGGCACGTGTTCACTAACCTCTAAATAAAAAAATAAAAAGAAAAATAATATATATTTATTTGTATATTTACTAAATCGCATACAACAACAAGGTGGAAGGAAACACTGCAGGAAACAAGGAATGGCATACAACTTACACTAAACACAGGGAAGCAGCAAAACTACAGGTTTTCCTTTTGCTTTGTAAAGAATACATACATATATGTACATAGAATCACATATTATAGTACACTATTTAACCACATTAATACACAAACGAAGCCGTGTGGCAAATTTATCCTAATTTATACTATACTTCAAAAATACATACACATATAATTAATTTACATATATATAGTTACTACTTTACATATTATTACTATTCTATATACATTACATACGTAGCATTACCATACTTCAATATAGCCAGTTTTTTTTTTCTCAATACATGAAAAACAGTCACCACTAGTAACACAGTTAGGGGCAGATTAGATCTAAAGAGCGAGGCCAGTCTATCTGAGAAAAGGAAAGCGATAGAAACAAAAGAGAAAGACCAGCTAGTTCAATCCCCAAAACAATATTCCTACCAACGCTATGGATTCCGGTAACGCATCAGGGCTACTAAGTCCCATCCTTGGCAATTCATCAACTCCCTCAAACACAAGCCTGAATCTACAACAACTACTTGCCCTTGTTCATTAACTACCCACCTACGAAGGCCCACCTGACAACCTTGATAGATTCATAAGTAGAGTAGATCAACTACTTTTGTTAGCCGGATCAGTAGACCAAGCAACTTGCGGACAGTACTTACTGGGAACTATCCGTGACAAGATAAAGGCAGGGCGGACGAGGCCCTGAGTGTCTGCGATGTACTCATCAGTTGGGATGATATCAAAGCAAACCTCAAGCGACTATACTCTAGCAAAAAAACAGAAGAAATGCTTGTTAGAGAGCTACATAATCTTCCGGACGGACTCAGTATGGGAAAACTATATTACACAGCCACCAAAATAAGAAGCGAATTAATGTCCCTGGCCAGAGAAGCAGACCCTAGTGAACACTCACTCACAGTCAAACGGGAACAGTATGACAGATTCTGCCTAAATACTTTCTTAGTTGGATTAAAGGACCCACTTAGGTCAGCCATTAGGAATCAAAGACCAGAGACAATCGAGAAAGCGTACGAGTACGGACAGGTCGAATTAAACCACGACATGATAACACCAACAACGACAATAATAGTCGCTTTACACAGCGACAGCAAAATTTTAACAACAATGATAATAGACGCTTCACAAGGAATATAATTCCAATAACGATAGTAATGGTCGACACGATAGACAAACTTTGTGTAGGAACCCCTTCCACAACAGCATCAAACCAGGGCAGACCCTAAACCACCAAGGCAAGAACAACCATAATCCAAGCGCTCCCCTATGTAACATCAACGATGATGAAAATTTTCTACTAGAAGCCTCGGGAAACCAGTCGGTTACATAAGCAAGAAGAGTCACGGATCTTCCTTGCCATTTGTTTTCCTATCATCAAACTTCATGGTGTCAAAACCTCTCAAATTTCTAATAGATACTGGATCTACCTACTCATTCATAAACCCAGCACTTATTAACGAAGACCGCATCAAAAAACTTACCTCCGATATAAATATCCACATTGTACTCAGTACATTCAAAATTCGGGAATATACAGATGGAATAAATTTCAAACAGTTCAAAAAAATACCCAATTTTAAGTTCTTACTATTTAATTTCCACCCTCACTTCAATGGTCTTCTAGGCATGGATTTCCTATCCGGCCTAAATGCAAAAATAAACTTTGCCGACTCCATATTAGAAACATCAGAAACCGCCATTCCAATACTCACAAGAGCAAACCCTGTAGATACATTACATACCATACCACAAAATACCAAATTGCGACTACCGCTCCCAGTAAACTTCATGCAGGGAGACTTTATATATGAAACCACTAATTTGGATAATCAAATAGTCATAACAGACGGCTTATACACCGCAATCGCAGGATCCGCCTATTTCGAAGTCTGTAATAACTCAGACCAGATCCAAACACTTTATCTGGAAGAACCGTTACAGGCAGAAGAGTTCTCTCCACGAACCCACCAATACTTAAACTGCATTTCCGCGGCAACTAATACAGAATTACCGGATAATCAACAATTAAACATTCAGACGGAACACCTCAATAGCGAGGAAAAAAACATATTCTCAAACTATGCAAATCATTCAAAAGACTTTTTCACGGTGAAAACAATCAACTAACGTTCTCTAACGTAGTCAAACACTCAATACCAACAACAGATAATATACCGATTCACACAAAATCCTACCGTTACCCATTTATTCATAAAGACGAAGTTCGGAAACAAATTTCAAAAATGCTCGAACAGAACATCATAAAAAGCAGCTATTCCCCATGGAGTGCACCCGTCTGGGTCGTACCTAAGAAAGGGGACATCACAGGCGAAATAAAGTGGCGCTTGGTAATCGATTTTCGAAAATTAAATGAAAAAACGATCGCTGATAGATACCCTATTCCGAACATTGCAGATATACTAGACAGCTTAGGAAAGACTATGTATTTCACAACAATAGACTTAGCAAGTGGTTTTCACCAAATACAAATGAACCCACGCGACGCCAACAAGACGGCATTCACCGTCGAAAATGGGCATTATGAGTTCACAAGGATGCCCTTCGGTCTCAAAAACGCCCCTGCCACGTTCCAACGCGTTATGGACAACGTTTTAGGTGACCTAGTTGGTAACGTCTGTCTCGTATATCTCGACGATATAATAGTATTCTCACCCTCACTCCAAAAACATATAGCAGATATTAAATCTGTATTCATAAAGCTCCAAAACGCGAATCTAAAAATCCAGCCGAGCAAGTGTCACTTTTTAAGGAAGGAAATCAGCTTCCTGGGACACATCGTCACCCAGGAAGGAGTCAAGCCAAACCCACTTAAGATACAAGCCATCAAGGACTTCCCCTGCCCAAAGACAGCTAGGGAAATTAAGTCATTTTTGGGACTATTAGGGTATTACAGAAAATTCATTAAGGACTTCGCAAGAATAACTAAACCCATGACGAGACAATTAAAAGGAGGGAAATCTATAATAATAGATGAGGAATTTAAACAGGCATTCGAAACGTCGAAAGATCTCCTTTGTAATGATCCCATACTCATATACCCTGATTTTAATAAGCCGTTCACGTTGACCACAGACGCAAGTAACTATGCGATAGGCTCTGTGTTGTCACAAGGCCCGGAAACTAGTGACAAACCCATATCCTTCGCTAGCAGGACACTATCGGATACGGAAGTCCGCTATTCTACGATAGAGAAAGAAATGCTAGCTATCATTTGGTCTGTAGGTCATTTCAGACCATACCTCTTCAGGCGTAGATTCAAAATAGTCACAGACCATAAGCCATTAATCTGGTTAGACAATCTGAAAGGCCAGAATACAAAACTACTTCGATGGAAAACTATCCTGGCCCCTTACGACTACAAAATCGAATACAAAAAAGGGTCGCAAAACGTAGTCGCCGATGCGCTTAGAAGAATCGAGCCAAACTTGAACATAAATGAAGACCCACAAATTATACCAATCGCTTCACAACCACTAAATCACTTTAATAGCCAAATAGTATTCCGTACTGGACCAACAACTGCAAGACAAATAGAAACACAGTTTGCCCAAAAAATAAGACACATAATCACATAACCCGTGCATACTTTCGATTCCGTTACAAACGCCCTACAAACAATCCTGAAACCGAATAAAACATTCGCAATATTTGCACCAGACGATATTTTCAAAATAATAGAAGAATCCTATAATAACCATTTCTTCGAAAACGACTTATACAAACTTTCCCGCTGAAAAATACAGCTAACCAAAATTACTGATCTTCATGACCAGGAAAACAAAATCCGAGAGTACCACTTTAACACCAATCATAGGGGGATAGATGAAACATATAACCATTTAAAAATTGACATTTATTTTCCGCATTTCATTAAAACATAACATTATCACAAAAATTATAAAAAATTGCGATACCTGCCTAACCCTCAAGTACGACAGGCACCCCCATAGACCACTGTTGCAAACTTCAACCGCCCCAGAGGGACCATTGGCGGTCGTGCATATAGACATATATTTCATTAACAATGCTTGTAACCTCACCATTATAGACAAATTCACCAAGCTAGCGCAAGCCTACCACCTTAGCAATAGGAATTCAATAAAAGTCGCCGATGCCCTATTACAATTTATAAGTCACAACGGCGCACCAAAGAAAATAATTTTCGACCAGGGCGCGGAATTTTCAGGCAGTCTATTCAATGACCTCTTAACCCAATTCCAAATAACAGCTCATAAAACATAATTTCAACAATCAACGGGCAACGCTTCGGTCGAAAGACTGCATTCCACCTTAACTGAACTATACAGAATAATCATAAACAAAAGAAAGGAAGAACGCCTAGAATGCGGGCATGACCAGATACTCGCAGAAGCTGTTGCAACATATAACAATGCAATACACTCCAGCACTTCTTATACCCCTTTCGAGCTCTTTCACGGAAGAACTCACATATTCAACAAAACAATAACATTCAACAATCACCACGACTATCTTAAGAAATTAAACGAATTTAGGAAAGAAATATACCCAAAAGTACAGGAACATTTAAACTCGACCACAGAAAAAAGATTGGCTAAATTAAACGAGGACAGAGAGACACCAGTCCAAGTTGAACCCAATAATACGGTATTTAGAAAAGAAAACCGTAGAAACGAGATAACTCCGAGATTTTCATTACACAAAGTAGGTAGGGACAAAGGCGTCACCTTCCTAACAACTAAAGGTCAAAAGTTACACAAACAAAAAATTAGAAAAATAGTTAAGAAATTTATAAAACCCGGAGCACCAGCTTAAGCAACAATACTAACACTGACACAATTCTCAACGTACTTCGACCCGTAGTCCAGAATCCTTTTAATAACCACCCAGCTCTTAAAGTATCATTAGAAGTCCTACGAAACAAATCAAACAGGTAGAAACCGAAATAGATACATTCTTTTCGCACACTAGAAGTAAAAGCGGTCTTATTATGGGCTGGGGACCATACTCAAATCTACCCCGGGAAACTTAGATGATACATTTATCCATTTCAATATATAGTAATAAGTTAAACTATAATATAGACACACTGAACTGATAGTCCCTTAATCAGTAAACTAAACCTTATCGATAAATTTTTATTTAATAAGGAACAAATACAACATAAGAAATATAATAAGTAAACAAAATGTAACGTTAGCATAAGATGAACATATTATAAATTAAGTTATACCTTAAACAGAACACAAATGTTTAATATTAAGATAACCATTTTTGATATAAATTGTTAAATTCAAATATCGTCGGAGTTCGTGGCGCACACCAACAACACGTCGCCTGGCTACCTGACTCCGATCCGGCCATTCCCCCTCTGTGGCCTTCTCTTCGGACTGGGGGGGGGGAGTAGTTAACATGCCCTAGTTAACATCTCCCTCTCCACAGCCACAGGGAGAGAACACAGAAACGGCAACTGTAAACCTAACGCCGATGGACAACAACAAAAAGATCGCCAAAAAAGAACTCTGACGGACACGCACACTCATACATATTTCCCTACATACTTATTCATAAATAAAAGATCATTATTATTCTGTACTCCAAGCAAAACGGTCGTTTATTTGCAAACCTTCTTTCTAGCATTTGAAAAAAGCGATAGCCATAATTAATCTCCTCTACTCCCTCGGTTACGAGACTGTAACTCGGGCGGAAGTAAGGAGTTCTGCCTGATCGCTACTCTGGACATAAAAAATGCCTTCAATACAGCCAGGTGGGATGTCATAGTGGAGGCGCTGCGAAATCTCCGCGTGCCGACTAGTATTGTGCGAGACTAGCGAGACGACCTCAGGCATCCGAGAGCATGCGGCCTCCTGCGGTGTCCCTCAAGGCTCAGTTTTAGGCCCAGCTCTTTGGAATGTAATGTACGACGTCCTCAGACGACGTCCTCAGACTTGACATCGCGGTAGTGGTCGTCGCCAAGACAATCAAGGAAGCTGAGGAGCACTGCAATGCTGCAATTGCGAAGGTCATCGGCTGGCTCGAACAGGCAGGGCTAAGCCTTGCCCACCACAAGACGGAGGCTGTCCTGATCTCAAGCAGGAAGCGGCCACTATCAATATAGGCGGACACTCTGGGAGTAACGCTGGACATGAGGCTTAGCTTCAGGGAGCACTTCGTAGAAGCCAATCGTAAGGCAGCGAATGTCGCCAGAGCATTAGGGAGGATCATGCTCAACTGTAGGGGCCCGAAGCAAGGTCGGAGACTACTGCTCCAGTGTGGGCGGAGGCAGCCACAACAAGATACAAAAGGACTGACCAGCACAGACTGTGCGCCTTAAGGGTATGCTCGGGCTACCGCACGATCTTTGACGACGCGGCTCTCGTCATAGCAGGCATGGTGCCAATCGACCTGCTCGCGGCGGAGCGCCAAGAGCTATATCAGGCCCTAGTAGCGCTGAGCGGGCAAACTTCGGCAGCGACACGCCGTCGGCTAAAAGAGAGCTCGACAGCTACGAGCATACAAAAATGGCAAAAACGATGGGACGAGTCGACCAAGGGACGCTGGACGCACCAACTAGTCCCCGACCTCAAGACTTGGCTCCAAAGAAGTCACGGGGAAGTGAACTTCTGGCTCACGCAGGTTATCAGCGGCCACGGATGCTTCAGGAGCTTCCTTTACAGATTTGGACACGATGACGACCCAAGGTGCCCTGAATGCGGGGTAGACGAGACGGCGGAGCATGTGGTCCTGGACTGCTTTTCAATCCCCAGGCGGAGACTCCTATGGGAAGTAGTGACGGCGGACCTCATCGGACGGAGGGGAAGGAGCTGAGACGGCTGGAGCGACTCCGAGAGGAGGCTAGGCTAGCCTAGCCAATCAGTAGTGGGGCGCATAAGCACGCCAATCCCGGCCCTGCGAAGCAAAGCCTAGCGACATTACCGCAGGGGACAGAGATTTAGTAGACACTTTTTCTTTTTTTTGTTAGAACTTAGTTTTAAGTCTTTCTTTCTTTGTTAATAAACGATAAAAAAAAAAAAAAATACAGTTCGTCGATAAGGGGGAGCTTTGAAAATCGTTGCAGCACCTTAATTGCGCTTAGCCCGAGTTTTGTGAATTCGAGTTGTTCAATTTGTCTCTCTGCGGCAGAGTAACGGCTCACGCTTGCACTTCAGCTCAAATTCAATTTGGGTACAGTTATAACAAAGTTCCAAAGTTAAAATAAGTTCAATCAATATAACCTATTGCAACACTAGATAGCTGTGCTTTCTACTTGAGAATTCAATTTCAATTATATCAGTGGGTGGCAAAGATTCGCTTATATTGACATTTTAGCGTAAAATTGCATCATGGCTCCAAAGCGACGTTTAAGTTGTCAGCAAAGTTCAAGTGTACGCAAAGTTCTCGCGTCTTGAAAGTGTTAAGGGTGACCGCATGGGAGAGTTTATGCAACAACAAATCGTATCCAAATCGGTATTGGCCTCGCGAGCTGAGCTTGAGGATAAGTGTGTAGCCCTAAAATCTCTCTATATGTCAGCTAATGTACAAAATCAAAGACCACCATTACTTAACTCGACCCTAAAAAAATTTACCTCGAATGAATTTACCCAAGTTTTCCGGATGCTACTCAGAGCTTAAGATTCACCTTTATTGGTTTATTTACCAGTCTCATAGATAGCGATCCAACTCTTAGCGACGTGGAAAAATTTAATCACCTGTTCAAAGCATACCAAATAACTGAGACCAATAACCCAAAGGCACTGGATGCCTTAAATCGGGTGTACGACAATCAATACACCAAAGTGGACGCAAAAACTAAGTCTAGATGGGAAGAAAGTTTAGAGTTTCAAAACACCCCCCTTTGGCAGGACTGCCAATATGCACTCAATAAACGCTACCAACATTAAGCAGCAGATGAAGGTACGTCAAGCATGCAAAAGTCCCGTAAGCGGCCGGCCAAATTCTTTAAAGAACTTTAGTAAAACTTCCTTGTACGTTGCCAATACCACTCGAACCCAGGGTCCAAAATGCTATTATTGCAAAGCTGTGGATAACTACATTCACACGTGCAGTTCGTTTGGAGGATTGACACGAATGAACGGAATGCCCTTTATGCACAGGCAGTTTATGCACAATGGGAATGCCTTAGGGAATTTGAATCGTGTAGCGACTTCGTTTGTGTCCGCAATGCCCTAAGGCATTCCCATTGTGCATAAACTGCCTAAGGAAAGGGCATTCCGTTCATTCGTGTCAATCCTCCAAGTGCCACGTGTGTTTGAAACCACATGACGCGATTACAGCCTCCCTTTACAGTTAACAGCAAATAATAATGTAGTCTTAAAAACCTCGAAAATTCAAGAAAAATAGAAAAAAAATATAATCATTTAATAACAAAAATTCTTTTAAAAAAAAAAAAAATCTCTAAAATAATGAAGTATGTATAAGGGAGTAAATTATTAAAAGTTTAATAAGTAATAACTTAACGGTAAGGACGGTGTAGAGAAAGAAACAAAAAAAATTTGCATAAGAAGTTGTAAAATAAGTTATCAGTAGGGAAATTAGATTTTAGAATTAGAATCATGTAAAGAAGGATTTTGAAAAAAAAAAAAAAAAAGGTAAAAGTTAAAGTTTGTGTGTGCAAAATTTTGGTTGCTTGTGTGTTTGCCGAGTTTTTCTTTTGTGTCAATTCTTTTTACATTCGATTAACAGAATTTACAGCATCACCGCCAACGAATGGAAGCGCTTTCATCATTGGAATAATTAGGGTGAGCCATGTTAAACCATTTAATTTAAATTTTCGGCATTCTTGTTTTAATTATTTCTGCTACCGAAATTTATGCTACACGATCACTTGAATAATTGAATATAATTAGCCTCCCACAAAAAAAGTAGAATTATTAAATAAAAAATATATATATTGAGTTAAATTGAAGTAAAAACAAAAACAAAGTTAAATAATGAATTGAAGTAAATTAAATAGGAAAAGAAAATCAAAATTACCTATTAAACACTTATACCTATTTTTTTTGTATAACTTATCTCCCAAGTTTTTTTAAAATACACTTTTATTTTAGAATATTTTATGAGCCGATCAAATGTATATCCTATCTTTACTTTTGTTATATAAATAAATCCATATTATAATGTCTGAGTAAATAACCCTTTTTAACTCCATGCTGACCCAAGAGCCGTCGTAGGTTCGAAATATTAAAAGGAGCCTAATGCGTGATTTTATCGGAAGAGCATTGGCCATGGTAGGGAGGGCTAATAACAACCCCGTTTACATCTAGGGGCGTGGTATGTCTAGCGAGAAGTTCTATTTCCTTTTTCTCATGCGTCTGTCCGATTTTCATGTTATCTCTTTTCCGGCCGATTTTGAATCGTAACCAATTCGCACGCGATAAATTTTAATTATTAAAGATACAAGTGAGCACCCGTAATCTGTGTCCTCTAAAGAACACCACGACATTTGCCGACGAGACATAGCCGGAATTCAACGCGTGCGCGACAAACAGTTTGCATGACCACCAGCTCAACGTTGTTCGTTACAACTCCTAATAGAAGGACTCGAAACTTTAGTCCTCTGTTCCTTAGCCGTTGTAGTTCGACATATGCACTGCATGAACCTTTTAGGATATTATGTTCGAACTACAATGGTCTCTACTCTATTACATCTCTTTCCTGTCCATCTAATTTAAAATATAGAATTTTAAATTTCCTTACTAACTCCTCTTAGCTTAACAAATTTCAAATATTTGTATGTAGTAAATATGCTTAATATGTACTAACAAATCGTTTCTCGAGCGCCCCTCGGTCGTCTGGGCCTCTAAGCTTTATGATGAATACAGGAATGCTAGCTGATGCTCTTATTGATGCACAAGCCATTTCAAAATTCTGAAAGACCGCGAAAAAAAAAAAAAAAAGTTTAAGATTAGCTTCTCGAAGTTTTAAAAACACCTTTTTTATGGATAATATGTGTTCCTCTAATGAAGTAGAAAATATAATTATGTCATCCAAGGCAGTGCTGGTATATTAAATCTTCTAATAAATTTTTCAGGCAACGTTGGAAAGTTGAGGCCGCATTGTATTCGTAATGTATTCGTAATGTTGGAAAGTTGAGGCCGTGTGTATTCGTAATGTCCATTTTTAGTTGAAAAAGCTTTTTTTGAAATAGAGTTTTCATCCATTTGAATTTGATAAAAACCGTTGGCAATGTAAATTGTTGTAAAAAAAAATCAGTGTGTGTCATTGCCAAACATGGAACGAAGTTTCTTGGGCATGTTTGGCAATGAAGGAGAGACAGGGGTGAATGAAGGCGAAAAATGATTTACAACAACAATTCACAACTTTATGTGTACAAAAATGATTTTGAATCATATATACTCGTAAATCTCGGGTAGTGGGGAGCATGAGCAGTGGAGAAACGCTCGACTGTGGAGAGCGAGAGAGTGGAAAAATGGTTATATTCTCTCACTCTACAAAGAAAAAGGAGACAGATAGCCGTTTAACGTTACGTTACGGTTTTTCTCGGCTAGCCCAAACTCATACCGCGGAAACTTCGTTCCAATATTGACACTTTCCAAGTTTGTCAAGTATTTCATCCATAATTGTTATCGGATACTTATCATCAATAGTTATTTCATTTAGAATTCGATAGTCTATTACTATTCGAAATTTCTTTTTCCCTGATGCGTCCTTTTCTTTGGGACTATCCATATTGGAGAACAATAAGAGGATTTCGATTTACGAATTATTCCCTGATTTATCATTTCTTTAATTTGGACTTCGACTTCTTGATCATGAGCTTCGGGATATTTATAAGGTTTTTTGTAAATAGGATTTTCATGTTTGGTTTTGATTGAATGTTTTATAGCACTAGTAAAGGTCAAATTTTCACCTTCCCTGTACTGGATATCACTAAATTCAAATAAAATGTTATTTAATTTAGTTCTTTCTTCTATATTACGATGATTTATTCGAAATTTATTATTTTCTTCCAAGTCATTATTAATTGCAAAATTAAAAGATACATCCTTAGATGAAGGTGGACTGAGATAATCTTCCAATGTTTCCATTTCGGAATTCTTGAAATCTTCGTGGTTATATATCATGGAAAAAACAAATCCGCTCACAATGAGTGTTTACTGTTTATAATTAATTATTGCTTCACATGCTTCTAAATACTCTCTTCGCATCAATATATCATATTTTTGGGAAAAATTGTGAACCCAAAATGGTTGGTCGATCGGACAAAGTTTACTTGATTTGAAATTTACGGACTTATTTAATTTAATTACACCATTAATTAATTACACCATTAAATTGAACTTCCTGTATCTATTACACATTTCAATGGGCGATTGTTAATAGTTATTCTGATGTAAGGATTTCTATTTCTTCTATTGGATCCGAGGCTATTTGATGAAAATTTTCGATTTCCATTTTAGATTGATCGATTTAATATTCACGCTGTCTTTTCACTGGTTTGTTTGAATTAGTACCTTGTAAAGAAAATGTTGGCTGTTGATAATTCATAGGATTCTGAGCTCTACCTTGATTAAAATTTTGCTGCAATTCCTGTCGAAATTGTTGTTGATTGAAATTATTTGGTTGTCTATAGTTACTTTGCTGATTATAACTTTGTTGATTATTATTATTATAAAAGGAATTATTTCTTTGGAAATTATTATTTTTTTTGATAATTTCTCGTATCTTGTCCATTTTGATTTGAATTATGTTGTGATTTAACTTTATCAGAACCAGAATCATAACAACCGTCATGTTGTGCTACTTGTTTAAGTTTACTGACTGTTGTTATGTCGTGCCTTGCTAAAGTCATGAATAACCTGCCAGGAAGTTTTCTCATTATTACATCTTTTACAGTATTATGCATAGATTTATTATAAACAATTATATTTAAGTTATTGTTTTCTAACGATAATTTGTTTATTATGTTATGTTACAAATATTTTATATTCTAGGTACTTGACGAACTTTCGAATGTCGTCTTAGTAATTCCTCGCATGGGGTTTGGGTTTTGGGGTTTTGTACTCATCGATGAGAGCAATCCTTAGATCGGGCCAGTTGGTTGCTGCTGATATCTGGGACACTCGCTGTGCATCTCCTGATAATTGCATCTCAATTGCACTGAAGAATACAGGTGTTTGACGCGGATCAGTTGATGGATACAAATTGTACAAAATGTATTCGATCCGTCTGATGAATACACTTAATTCCCTGGTGCTTCCATTAAAATTGGGAACTTGCCTAATCTAGCTTAAAGCCTGACTAAGGTGTAGCTCGTAGAGTAACTGGATTTGTGGCACTGGTTCAGCCATTGTAATGTTTGTATTTCTTATTTATTCCGGTAGCGGTCACCCTATGAAAGCGGGCTACTAGATTACTTTAAGTTTTTGTGTTTTGTATATTTTTGGTAGCAGTCACACTTCGAAAAGTGGGCTACAAAGTGAATTTAACACTCAAGTTCTTTTGCGGATGTGAATAGCGATTAACTCTAGCGAATAGCGAATAGCGGTTAGTATTATAGCTGCAGTTGCATTAAAGGAGTTAGACGGCCCTAAAAATCGATTTCTGGGTTTGGTGGTCGTTGCGTCTCACGCGGGTTACGCTAGAAACCCGAGTCAATCCCCGAGCGAGAAAATTTGGGTGCGAAGATAGTTTTTCTTTGTATGACTCTTTTTGCTTCTGGATTACGTCTTTTACTGCGAGGATGCCCAGATCCCGGTGGATGTTTTCGTTGCGAACATACCAAGGTGCCCCTGTGATAGTTCTCAAGATTTTTGATTGTGCGCGCTGTATGATGTTTATGCTGCTGCTACTGGCGTTCCCCCACAGCTGGGAGCCTAACGTCCAGATTGGCTTTAGGACTGAATTGTACAGTAGTAACTTGTAGTCCAGGCACAGTGGCGATCGTGAGTTTATGATCTAGTGGAGGCTGCTGGCTTTCAGTTTTAGGTGCATCTTTATGCATTCGATGGGCTTACGCCAGGTAAGTCGTCTATCAAGGTGGACTTTCGAAGCTTACTTCGTTAGCTTGAGGGATCTGCATACCGTTTAGTAAAAGCGGAGGGCATGTTTGTCTATTAAGAGTAAACGTTATATGTTTACACTTTTGTTCATTTATTTTAATGCGCCAGTCGGACAGCAACCTTTCCACTACTATGAGATGATTAGCCAGTTGGTTTGTTGGCTGCGTTTGGCATCTGGAGCGACGCAGGATAGCGGTATCGTCGGCGAACGTTGACGTTGTTAGTTGTGCGCCCATAGGAATATTCGCAGTGTACAAAACATATAGACAAAACATCGTTCGGCCGGAATGAAGGTGCGGCTGGCTGAGGGGAGGACTCTGGCTGAATTACTGGCAGGAGGAATGAATTTGAGGCTGGGTTTGGCTGTAAGACACTTTGGAGATGTGTGGCGAATGTTTCAGCTCGGTCTTCGTCGCTGCGAGCCCAGCATCCCGAAGAGTTTCTTATCGGGGTGGTCGTTTCAATTGCGGCGCTTAGATTTGGGTGGGCCCTCCACAGGGAATACTTTGTGCTTGTTGGCGAGAGATTCTGGATGTACCTCAGCTGTGCATTTTCTTCCTGTTGGTGAAGAGCGTGGTCCAGTGATCGGGTTGCTTCCTTAAGGCCTTGTTTTGAAGCTGGTAATCTGCTGTGTTGCCAATCACGACGCGTGTGCCTCTTTTCTCTCACGATTTGCTGTTCGATTTGCTGATTAGATTTGAAGTGTTTGTTTTGGTCTACTTCTTTCCCAAGAGTAGAGATTTTAGCTGCCGCAACGAGTACTTCTTCCAGGGCGATCGTATTTTGGTCGAGGTCCGATTCCATGTTAAATTCCGGGGCGAGTTCTATGTGGGCACGTACTTTTTGTATTTTAGCCAGTTCGTTTTTGGCGTCGTCAGGCTGAAGGGGTGTTCGGTTCTTTCTGGGCTTTGAAGAAGCGTTAGAAGCACAGGCGGGTGGTCTGATGATAAGTCCGAGACGGTTTGGCACTTATTAGATTGCGAGGTATGTTTTTTGTCACTGCAAAATCAATAAGGTCTGGGAGCTTTCGTGAGTCTGTTGGACTGTGTGTGCGACTTCCAGGGAAAACGTAGTCCAGTTTATTTTTCACATTTATAATTGCATTGTACCATTGTCTTCCTTTGGGAGTCACTAGATGTGATCACCAGTGCGTATGCTTGGCGTTGTAGTCTCCTGCGGCTATAAATCGGTCCCCAAGTGAATTGTAGAAGTCCATAAATTGTCCTTCCGAGATTGAGAAACGAGGAGGGCAGTAAACGGCAGCGATTGAAAGGATTCCGTTGCTTGACTGAATTTGTATCGATGTTGCCTGCAAGAAGTTTGTTGCAAACCTTTTGTGAAAATGGTGTTTAATGCGTTCTGTGATTAGAACTCCAGTTCCGCCGTGGGCTTTCCCATCTGGATGATCTGTGCGGTAGATGGTGTAGCCTCTTATGTGAAAGTGGTATTTGCTTGTAAGATGCTGCTGTATCAGACTGTAGACTGTTGTGCTACGAGCAGCTGTATCACCATGTTCTGGTTTTGAACAAGCGCTTTAGGCCTTTTTAATCAACTCCTTTCAAAATTATTTAATATCTCGCTGCTGAACTACCACCCATTTACAGATTTGAATTCGTACAGCTAAAGAGTTAGCCAAATCCTTCGCGTTCAGACTTCCAACTGCTTCACTCTTACCTCTTTCATGCTCATACACTAAAACCAGCTACAGTAGAATCTGTTCTAAATATATAAAGCTTGGCGCTATTCAAACTTTACAAAATAACTGTTCCAGCAATTATATTGCCCAGGAAATATTCTCCAAAATCGAAAATTGTCCTATGCTTCCAAAGGTTGTAGTTCACCACATACCCAGCCATGCAAATATTTGGGAAAACGAAATTGCTGATAGAGCAGCAAAGAACGCTTCTATACACGGCTCCTTCAAATATGTTAGATGGACATTGAGTGATGCGATCAACTATATATTTCATTACATTCAAGATGATTGGGAAAGAGACTATAACGTATTCTCTATGGCACTTTTGGCCTTTCATCACCAAGAAACCCAGGTTTTATAAAACGGATATTTTCGACCGTATAGACACAAAACGATTAAATAGAATCCTTAGCGGACATGCGTTCGATAAGTACACTTTATCAAAAATGAATGCGTTTTGACAATGCTATTTGCGACACATGCAATGCAGTGGAATATATTTCACATCTTATTTTAAATTGTTCAAAATACTCAAGCATACTCCACTTCAGGAAGTAACTTAATTAAAAAAAAAATAGGGTGGCTGCTGAACATTTAAGCGTCGAAAACGAAACAAGACGTTTCCTCGTCAACGTTATAAATCGAATTATATTCTCTCTAATCTTAAGCCTAACTTATTTATTGCGGCGAAGCGGGCCGAATTCGCACATATGAGCTGTTGCTCCCCATCCGTTCTAAGCTATCTTAGACTAGATTTTGAGACTAACAATTCAAATTAAAAACAAGAAAGGAAAGCTAACTTCGGGCGGAGCCGAAGTTTATATACCCTTGCAGCTAAAACCGGATATATATCGCAAACATCGGATATAGTTGGCCGATCCTTACGAAATTTGGTAGGATGGATCAAAATATAATCTGTACCAAGTTCCAGCTTTCTATCTTCAAAAACTCAAAAGTTGGGTCATTTCCGATCGTTCAGTTATATGGCAGCTATAGGATATAGTCGGCCGATCCTAATGAAATTTGGTAGGTTGGATCAACTGACCAAAAATAGAGTCTGTACTAAATTTCAGCTTGGGTCAAAAACACGAAAGTTGGGTCATTTCATGTTTTTGTCAAATCTCATGTCAAATTTGAACTCTCTAACTCTAAAAACACCAAAGTTATACCATTTCCGATCAATCAGTTATATGGCAGCTATAGGATATAGTCGGCCGATCCCGGCCGTTCCGACTTATATACTGCGTGCAAAGGAAAGAAGGGTGTGTGAAGTTTCAAGACGATAGCTCTAAAACTGAGAGACTAGTTTGCGTAGAAACAGACAGACCGACAGACGGACAGACGGACATGCTCATATCAACTCAGGAGGTGATCCTGATCAAGAATATATATACTTTATAGGGTCGGAGATGTCTCCTTCACTGCGTTGCACACTTTTGGACAAAATTATAATATTTGGGGTTTTGGGGTTTTGTACTCATCGATGAGAGCAATCCTTAGATCGGGCCAGTTGGTTGCTGCTGATATCTGGGACACTCGCTGTGCATCTCCTGATAATTGCATCTCAATTGCACTGAAGAATACAGGTGTTTGGCGCGGATCAGTTGATGGATACAAATTGTACAAAATGTACAAAATGTATTCGATCCGTCTGATGAATACACTTAATTCCCTGGTGCTTCCATTAAAATTGGGAACTTGCCTAATCTAGCTTAAAGCCTGACTAAGGTGTAGCTCGTAGAGTAACTGGATTTGTGGCACTGGTTCAGCCATTGTAATGTTTGTATTTCTTATTTATTCCGGTAGCGGTCACCCTATGAAAGCGGGCTACTAGATTACTTTAAGTTTTTGTGTTTTGTATATTTTTGGTAGCAGTCACACTTCGAAAAGTGGGCTACAAAGTGAATTTAACACTCAAGTTCTTTTGCGGATGTGAATAGCGATTAACTCTAGCGAATAGCGAATAGCGGTTAGTATTATAGCTGCAGTTGCATTAAAGGAGTTAGACGGCCCTAAAAATCGATTTCTGGGTTTGGTGGTCGTTGCGTCTCACGCGGGTTACGCTAGAAACCCGAGTCAATCCCCGAGCGAGAAAATTTGGGTGCGAAGATAGTTTTTCTTTGTATGACTCTTTTTGCTTCTGGATTACGTCTTTTACTGCGAGGATGCCCAGATCCCGGTGGATGTTTTCGTTGCGAACATACCAAGGTGCCCCTGTGATAGTTCTCAAGATTTTTGATTGTGCGCGCTGTATGATGTTTATGCTGCTGCTACTGGCGTTCCCCCACAGCTGGGAGCCTAACGTCCAGATTGGCTTTAGGACTGAATTGTACAGTAGTAACTTGTAGTCCAGGCACAGTGGCGATCGTGAGTTTATGATCTAGTGGAGGCTGCTGGCTTTCAGTTTTAGGTGCATCTTTTTGCATTCGATGGGCTTACGCCAGGTAAGTCGTCTATCAAGGTGGACTTTCGAAGCTTACTTCGTTAGCTTGAGGGATCTGCATACCGTTTAGTAAAAGCGGAGGGCATGTTTGTCTATTAAGAGTAAACGTTATATGTTTACACTTTTGTTCATTTATTTTAATGCGCCAGTCGGACAGCAACCTTTCCACTACTATGAGATGATTAGCCAGTTGGTTTTTTTGGCTGCGTTTGGCATCTGGAGCGACGCAGGATAGCGGTATCGTCGGCGAACGTTGACGTTGTTAGTTGTGCGCCCATAGGAATATCCGCAGTATACAAAACATATAGACAAAACATCGTTCGGCCGGAATGAAGGTGCGGCTGGCTGAGGGGAGGACTCTGGCTGAATTACTGGCAGGAGGAATGAATTTGAGGCTGGGTTTGGCTGTAAGACACTTTGGAGATGTGTGGCGAATGTTTCAGCTCGGTCTTCGTCGCTGCGAGCCCAGCATCCCGAAGAGTTTCTTATCGGGGTGGTCGTTTCAATTGCGGCGCTTAGATTTGGGTGGGCCCTCCACAGGAAATACTTTGTGCTTGTTGGCGAGAGATTCTGGATGTACCTCAGCTGTGCATTTTCTTCCTGTTGGTGAAGAGCGTGGTCCAGTGATCGGGTTGCTTCCTTAAGGCCTTGTTTTGAAGCTGGTAATCTGCTGTGTTGCCAATCACGACGCGTGTGCCTCTTTTCTCGCACGAGCTGTTCGATTTGCTGATTAGATTTGAAGTGTTTGTTTTGGTCTACTTCTTTCCCAAGAGTAGAGATTTTAGCTGCCGCAACGAGTACTTCTTCCAGGGCGATCGTATTTTGGTCGAGGTCCGATTCCATGTTAAATTCCGGGGCGAGTTCTATGTGGGCACGTACTTTTTGTATTTTAGCCAGTTCGTTTTTGGCGTCGTCAGGCTGAAGGGGTGTTCGGTTCTTTCTGGGCTTTGAAGAAGCGTTAGAAGCACAGGCGAGTGGTCTGATGATAAGTCCGAGACGGTTTGGCACTTCAACTATCAACTATATACGATCAACTATATATTTCATTACATTCAAGATGATTGGGAAAGAGACTATAACGTATTCTCTATGGCACTTTTGGCCTTTCATCACCAAGAAACCCAGGTTTTATAAAACGGATATTTTCGACCGTATAGACACAAAACGATTAAATAGAATCCTTAGCGGACATGCGTTCGATAAGTACACTTTATCAAAAATGAATGCGTTTTGACAATGCTATTTGCGACACATGCAATGCAGTGGAATATATTTCACATCTTATTTTAAATTGTTCAAAATACTCAAGCATACTCCACTTCAGGAAGTAACTTAATTAAAAAAAAAATAGGGTGGCTGCTGAACATTTAAGCGTCGAAAACGAAACAAGACGTTTCCTCGTCAACGTTATAAATCGAATTATATTCTCTCTAATCTTAAGCCTAACTTATTTATTGCGGCGAAGCGGGCCGAATTCGCACATATGAGCTGTTGCTCCCCATCCGTTCTAAGCTATCTTAGACTAGATTTTGAGACTAACAATTCAAATTAAAAACAAGAAAGGAAAGCTAACTTCGGGCGGAGCCGAAGTTTATATACCCTTGCAGCTAAAACCGGATATATATCGCAAACATCGGATATAGTTGGCCGATCCTTACGAAATTTGGTAGGATGGATCAAAATATAATCTGTACCAAGTTCCAGCTTTCTATCTTCAAAAACTCAAAAGTTGGGTCATTTCCGATCGTTCAGTTATATGGCAGCTATAGGATATAGTCGGCCGATCCTAATGAAATTTGGTAGGTTGGATCAACTGACCAAAAATAGAGTCTGTACTAAATTTCAGCTTGGGTCAAAAACACGAAAGTTGGGTCATTTCATGTTTTTGTCAAATCTCATGTCAAATTTTACACTCTGTAACTCTAAAAACACCAAAGTTATACCATTTCCGATCAATCAGTTATATGGCAGCTATAGGATATAGTCGGCCGATCCCGGCCGTTCCGACTTATATACTGCGTGCAAAGGAAAGAAGGGTGTGTGAAGTTTCAAGACGATAGCTCTAAAACTGAGAGACTAGTTTGCGTAGAAACAGACAGACCGACAGACGGACAGACGGACATGCTCATATCAACTCAGGAGGTGATCCTGATCAAGAATATATATACTTTATAGGGTCGGAGATGTCTCCTTCACTGCGTTGCACACTTTTGGACAAAATTATAATACCCTCTGCAAGGGTATAACAACTTCAAACTCATTTGAAATCCAATCAAATCCGTTAACACCAGCCCCGTTGAAGGCCGGTCCGGCTTCGACCCACTGGCAGCCGCGCCAGCTTGTGGAATGCTTTCTATACTCCGCTCTAGAGCTAGTCCTAGTCCTGAGCAAACCAAACAAATAAGTCAATGTAGGACTTTAGGGTGGCCTACCTCGAATTTTCAATGTCGTATCAATAGGGCCACAAAAATCAACACCACATATGGAGAATGGTCGGAGAGCACAAATTCTATCTAAGGGTAATTCTCCCATGATTTGAGTGTTCAGAAGAGGCTTGCATTTAAAGCAGCGTATGCATGACCCTACTGTCTGACTGCAGACTTTGTGCGCATATACGATCCATAAGAGAGCGTTTGAGAGCGTTCAGAGCAATTGAGAGCGTTTTGTTAACAATACTGGAAACTTGGCATCGTACGATATAGGAGCATTAGTCTTTCTTTTGGATCTATCTATTTCATCTTGATACTCGTGCTCTTGGACTATTTCGATTATTTTCTTAAAGGCTTCATTATATTCGACAGGTGAGGAAACAATATAAGAACTCACTACAAATTTCTTGGATTTCTTTATAAAGCGGAACATATAAACGAACACTCGGAGCAGGATTAGGTGAGAGGAATATCCTTTGATCACTTCCAATAAATGTGAGGTAGAGACGATGACAGTTAATCCGACCGCATTATTTTTTGCATCCATCTGTATAAGTTCTGGTGACAAATCAAACCGGGGGATCGTCGGCCACTTATTTTCCGGTTTCTTTAAAAACGATGGACCTGTAAACCAGATCGATTCTACATCGATTCCTCTGGACACTATATCTGCCGGGTTCTGTTTAGTTGGTACATGCCGCCACGTGCTATCATCTGACCACTCTTGAATTTCAGCATCTCTATTCGATACGAACGTTGACAACGACGATGGATGGGAACGAATCCAATGAAGAGTTATTTCTGAATCCGACCAAAATACACTCTGTTCGATCGGAACTTTTATTAGAGGCTTTATCTTGCGGCAGAGATCTGCGAGAAGGTGAGCGGCACATAACTCAAGACGGCGGAGATTCTTTGTTTTGAGCGGCGCTACTTTGGACCTTGCCGTCAATAATGAAACTTTAATACCTTCTGCAGATTCGCAACGAATATAGAAGCAGGCTCCATAGGATCTCATCGATGCGTCAGAAAAGGCCTGAATTTGAATCGGTGACATCGGCTCGGTAAACACGAATCTCGGAATTGAGATGTCCTCTAATTGCAACAAGGAAATTTGTATTTTGTTTCATGCTGTTTCTAAGTAAAGTATAATCGACTCATCCCAATCTAGCTTATTTAGCCAAAGTATGATTACAATTATAACTTTTTACTAATAGAATGTCCCACAGCCAAAATAATATATATACATATATATATATATGGATACAGACTCTTTTTATAGTTTCTTGTGGAGAGGATATCTATATATATAAAAGAACAACGTGTTTTATGTTACAACACTTATAAATCAAGAACGGAAGAACAGATTTGAGTGAAAATTGGTAGGGAGGTAGCTTAGAGCCAGGAGAAGGACATAGGATACTTTTTGTCCCGTTCGACAGCGTTCCTCCCTGGCCCATACTTTTTTATTTAGGCAGACAGCTAAGAAGAAAATGTCAAATGTCAAAATGTCAGTTACAAACGAAGTCAAATTCATAGTCAGGCTCTCAAATTTAACAACGAACCAAAAAGATTGTGTTGCGCTTCCGGGAAAGTGAAATTGCCTCAACTTGAAGCACCACTAGAGCCTCTGCACTCTCTATTGATATTTGTAAGAAATCAATATTAAAACTATTTCTATTAAATAAATAATTAACAAGTGGATTGAAGTGAAGTGAAGTTTAATTAATAATGCCGCGACCAAGACGATCGAATCTTTCCCGACAAAGCCGTAATGCAAGAAGAATACAAAATACTGCATATGAAAGGACTGAAGAAGAACGAGAAATTGCACGTGAACAGAGCTGCAATAGTAAGGCTCGACTTTGTGCTTCTCAAATAGATTTTAATTTGCGACGAAAAATTTTAGCTGATTTGAATCGAGCTGCGTTTCGATACGATTGCAGCAATGATTACAGCTTGCATCCTAGCGTTTGCATTGGGCAAATGGACGTTGTTTGCGAGTATTGTGGTGCATTAAAGTTTTCCGGAGAAACGCCTGGATTATGCTGCGTTAATGATAAAGTGAAGTTGCCAGTAATTCCAAGATCTGCGGCTGCCGACGAAATAAACGCTTGCCTCAAATCGTCAAATCTATGGCGCTATGTGAAGAAACTGCAGCTGATAACAAACATGAGAGTTACATTGCTTAATGATACATCTGCTGAAGATTTCTCGGAGCAATTTCTGACTATCGGTAATGGTCAAGTACCTGTCGATGAATCGAGCGGATTAATATCATTTCCAAATAATTTTTGTAATTTTGTCTCATCAAAAGACGAACTTATCAACAATGTATTTCCAAATATTATTTCTAACTACAAAAATAATGAATGGTTGAGTGAGCGAGCAATTTTAGCGGCTAAGAATAAAGATGTAGATGACCTGAACTACATAATTCAAAATAAGATCATTGGAACAATGCATTCATTCAAATCTATTGACTGCGTCACAAATGAAGATGAAGCCACCAACTATCCAATTGAATTTTTAAACTCTTTGGACGTGCCTGGCTTACCACCGCACAATTTACGCCTAAAGGTTGGCTCCGTAGTAATCATGCTTCGAAACATAAACCAACCAAAACTGTGCAACGGTACGCGTTTGGTGGTTAGTAAATTGATGAACAATGTAATTTACGCTACGATAATGATAGGAAAATTCAAAGGTGAGGAAGTTCTAATTCCGAGGATCCCGATGATCCCAACCGATATGCCGTTTGAATTTAAAAGACTTCAATTTCCGATACGTCTTGCATTTGCCATGACAATCAACAAATCACAAGCCCAATCCTTAAAAGTTTGTGGTTTAAATCTAGAACATTCATGTTTTTCCCATGGTCAATTATACGTGGCATGTTCACGGGTCGGAAAACCATCTGCGTTGTTTGTTTTTGCGCCTGATAATAAAAAAAAAAATGTCGTGTATCACAAGGTGCTTGAGTGAAGAGCAACCTATATACTAAAATACAGAAATAATAATGAATGATTAAGGAGGAGAAACAAAGAATATTGTATACCCACAAGTATTACAGAATTTAATTAATTTGAAAATTATTCTTTTTTGTTTGACTTATTTTTTATGCGTGCAACAACAATATGCCACAGCGAAACGTGGCAGGGTACTGCTAGTATACAAAATAAAAAGTACTTTTTTTTTTAAACAACGCATACCACTCATTTGTGTCAACGCAAAACAACGCGACCGCAAACCCAACAAAAAATAACCAACCGCGATCAATAGCCCCAACCCCAAGTAATGAACTCTATCCAACATCGCAAGGCAGGGCGCGTTCTTGCTCTCCTGCGCTCTCGTTGGATAAAACCCCATACCCTTCCCTCATGCCTGCCTGCATAGCCACGGTCACCAATACAGTGACGTCATTAGCAACTGCAACGGCAACTATTACAACAACTACAATGGTATCGACTGCTCGCGCAATACCATCTACCTGCTGGTGCAAGTGGTGAAACTGGTGAAACTGCTGTGCAAGCAAATAATGCAGCACTTTACACCAGCGTGCCCCCTTCAAAACAACGTTCGGCCGTACAGACTGGTATGGATCGCTACATACAAATAAAACGAAAGCTTAGCCCGCAGAACTCTAGACTTGGTAACTCTGCTAAAATAACTCGAGGCACCTCAAAACAATCTACAATAGAGAAGCCCATAGAAGCAAACAGATTTGCTATTTTGGCAGATAAATCCGATGATACACCTCCTGAAGTCATCGTAGGGGACAACAAAAAGCCTAAGCCGCCGCCGATTTACATCCGAGAGAAAAGTTCGAATGCTCTCGTAAACTCGATACCGAATCTAATAGAACCAGAAAATTTCCACATAATTCCATTAACAAAGGGAAATATTTATGAAACTAAAGTTCAGACTATGTAAAGGCGTGTATCTTATGGATTGGTAATGCGGTTTGGAAGCGACTGGCTCTAAAACTGTCGTGAAGAAAACGGGTAGGCTTAGGGACGGTTAGTGGCAGCGCTCTTACTCAGCGGGAGAAATGGGTGGAGAAATTTTTAACCGGGTACACTCTGCAAAAGGAAAAAAAAGAACTCCCGAATAGCTGGTCCTGGGTTCCTCGTATCACTCGCCTGGAGGTTCTTTCTTTTCACATCGAGACTCAGACCAGTGCAGTTGAAAGTGGTAAAACTTAATTCGGAAAAATTTGAAGCAGAGAAAAAAAAGTGAAAATTTGGAATTTAGTCAGTTGGCACTGACTCTGGAGGTAAGCGTTTGGGGGACCATTAGTTATTATAAGAGAGGAGATTTCCTAAGTCCGCGTAATCTATTTTGGCTAGGCCTGCAACAACATCGCTCCCAAGTGCAGAGCAACCAAGCGAAAGAGGCAAAGCTCTGGGACCAGATCAGTCCGCGGTTCACAACCATCGAAGACGCGACGGAAATTGGCGAATCCCCTGGTGCGGTTGCAGGGAGGTCCTCGGCGGAAGGAGACTCCAGTGTCGGATTTTTTTGTTAAACAATTTAAATTAAGCCAAGTCAGTTAAAAAAGGGAATTTTTTTTCTAGAGGGTTAGTGAGAATATGTGACCCCTAACTAAACCTAACCTCAACCCCCACCTAGCTCAGAAAATTTGGTTAGCTAGGTAACACCGGGGCTAGGTAATATCTAAGTAGATATAAGCGGTTAAAGACCGAGCTAAAAATTCAAACAAAGAAAAATCCCTGGATAGAAATCTCTTCCATCCGCACCGGCTGAAGTAAAATCAGGTGATATTGGTGTGATATTGGTGTCCCGTTCACAAGAAGAGAGGCGAGAAAAAACTGCAAGTTCAGGCCCCCATTCCACGTTGGGAGGAAGGAGTAAGCGAGACGGACGGAGTCGGTGCAGTAGCCCCGTTGCAGTTTTGTCACCCCAAAACGAAATAGGTGATAGCACGCTGTGCTTAATCTCGGGTGTGAAGGTGCGATGGAGCATAGCTCCCAAATGTCCCCCAGAGGGTTCATTGAACTCTAGTGAGAGAATTGAGAGGGATAGCATAATTAATCAGGAAATATTTGTATGGAGTTTATTTTTAAGTTAATTTTTTTATGTAACCGAAGAGAAAAATAATTGAAAAGTAGAGTATAAGTGTAAATATGGGTGAAAAGTGAATGGAAAAAAGTTAAACGAAGAAAATTTTCCTCTTTAGGAAAAATCATTTTATTTGAAAAAAAAATGAAATTATTATTTTTTTGCATATTTTTTTCTTGTTTTGTGCGATAAAGTTTTTTCTCACAGCGCAGCAACCAGCGAAAGCTTTCGGCGGTGGATGCAGAAAATAAAACAAAGTGAGTTTGCTTAAAACCAAAATAATATTTTATTGAAGTATCCCATTTGATAATTCTTCTTATTTCTATGTTAAGTTTTCACGTTTTCCCATTTACAACATATACCTTTAATTGATGATAAATTATATTTTTCTTTGTCCTTTTTTTTTTTTTTTTTATTGAAAACCCAATTTTTTTTATATTTAAGTCATTTTCATACCCCATATTTAAATATTTATAAAATTTTTCCGCCTTACTTAATTTTCCTTAAAAAAATATTAGATGTAAAGAACCACAGCGAAACCCAGAAAATTTTATTATGTCCATTTTAGCTTTAATAAACTATTTTATAATGTTTGTGTAAAATCTTGATCTTTGATTTCCTAAACCCGCCTCAGTAGCGCTTGCCAAACAAAGGGATCGTGGAAAATTTTAAAGTTATACGGAAAAACCATGATCAAGGAAGGGTGGGCCTCGTTAGCTCCTAGAACATCAAGGAGTGGTACATTGTCCGATCGCACAAAATTTGTCTTCTTCGTTTTCTATCCTTTCCGTGTCCTAATTTTCTCAGTTGTCGGTCATAGCTCCTCCGGTAGCTTATTTCGTCATCTCTTCTCGCACGTTTATTGTAATTAAATAATAATAAGTCCTAAAAAGGCGCCCATGATTGGCCAAACATCCTAACACCACGCCACCGACGAGCCAGAGCCGGAACCATCGAACGTGCGGGCCAAAAGCGGGAGTTCAACATCTAGCCTGATATTCGTTACCCATTACAGTAATGAATAATTATTAGAAAGATCTTATTAATTATTTTGGCGCCCAACGGTGAAGCTAGATTTTATTTGAAATTTTTGAAAGGATATTAAGTCTAGGAAACTCACTACAATTTAGACCGTAACTGTTTCTTTCTATAACCTAAATTTATTTATTTTTCTCCTGATCGATTAATTGGGTCAGGTGTCAGTAAAGTAAGCATCACTTACTTCATCGGCAACTATCTAGTTTCTTGGTCGTCGTTTGTCATTTTTGTTTCTGGATCGTCATTTGGAACACAGGATGCTCAGCCTTAGGCGGATATTCTGTCCGGTGAGATGTGGGTTCGAAAGTGACAACTGGTGGAGAAAGAAAAGTGGTGGGCTACCTGAGACATAAGAATTGGAATCAGTCGCTTAGCTGCTAGCAGCTGGCTATTGACCACTTAGCCTCAGTAATAGCTCCCCATTAATTTTTTATTTTAGTTTTCTTTTCCTCTTTTCATCCTAAATGTTTTGGTTATTCTTCAAGAGCTTAAGACGCTTGGAATGCGCGTTGACTCTACGATTAGGTGGAGCTCGCGACCACGGATAAAGTTCTGATGAGAACCATTTCCTTGAGTAAATCGAGCAATAGATTTGCATGGAGAACATGAAGATTCATATTTACACATAAGACCTCATGTCCACAAATCATTGCTTGATTCAAGTCTATTTTTTTATTTTTATCAACAATTTTGTGAAGACGGTCGTAAATAGGCAGCGTTGCTAAGTGCGTGGTGGAAATCAAAACTACTTTTAATTTGGGAAAAAAAAAATAATAACAAAATTTTTTATTATATATTTTAAAAAAGTTATCCTTTTAGTATTACCTCATTCATCCTTAGTAAAAGAAAAAAAAAAAAAATAATAATAATAGTAATAGGTAATAATTATACTTAGACATTTATGGGTCTGGATCGATCACCTCAAAAAGAGGGACCTCCTCCTAGTTCTGAGTGTAGCTTATGTAGCTCTGAGATTAGGGCAGTCGATAGCTATAAAACCAAGTGTCAGCATGTCTTCCATAAAGCGTGCTTAAGGACACATTTGGCAGTCAAGAGAACTTGTCCGATTTGTGATTCGATCTGTATCGATCAACGAATTTCACAACCTCCGACGTCAGCAATTCAAACCAGGCAGCGGACAAGGCTCGAAACTATTTCGCGTAGTGGAAGCGAGGTGGACTTGTCAGCTTCAACCAGTCAGGAGCGGTCAAGGCAGGATCAGAACACAGATGCTAATACACCAGCAGAAGAAATGAGCCAAATAACTACAGAAATTTCTGCAGCCGTAAAGGCAATGCAAAACGAGCTACTAACTCAGCTCACGGAGAGGATGGCAAACCTAATACAGACAAATGTAGAAGCGCAAATAAGCAATATAGACCAACAAAGGGCAACAGTAAATCCTAATACAAGTAGGAATTCCTCCCTAGAGCAGGTTTTGGGAATTAACATGCCACACGAAGAACGGTATACAGTTCCACAGAGACCCAATAGCTCCAGATCCCTAAGCTCGGATTTAGCACAAAGACCCGACAAAGTGGGTCACATTTTATCAAACTGGAAATTAAGGTTTTCGGGAGCGGGCGACACTATAGGGGTAGATAGTTTCATCTACAGAGTCGAGGCTCTGACACATCAGACATTAGAGGGGAATTTCTCACTTTTATGCGGGAATGCAAATATGCTATTTGAAGGTAAGGCCTCTGATTTTTTTTGGCGTCATCATAAGACCGTAGGAGTGGTGAGATGGCAGGAGCTTTGTGCAGCCTTAAGGAAGCAATTCCGGGATTCAAGGACCGATGTAGATATCCGTCAGATGATAAGGGACAGAAAACAGAGAGATAAGGAATCGTTTGAAAGCTTTTATGATTCCATTTTAAAGCTTACTGACCGACTTAGCCAGCCCATATCCGACGAAACACTGGTGGAAATAGTACGGCGCAATTTACGTCCAGAAATCCAGCATGAGATTCTGAATTTAAATTTCGAGTCCATGGAGAATTTGAGGGATACGGTTAGAAAAAGGGAATTCTTTATAGAAGAGATGCGTAAACACCATGGTTACCAAAAACCACTCCCTTTAAGAAAGCCGATAAGTGAACTTTGCGAAGAGGTGGAAGGCGACGATGCATTAGAATTTGGGGAAGATGAACTTCAAGAAGAGATAGGAGCATTTTCCTTGGTATGTTGGAACTGCAGAAAGGAAGGGCATAGATACCAAGACTGCGCATCAAAAAGGAAAATCTTTTGTTATGGTTGTGGTCTTCCTAACGCGTATAAACCCTCTTGTGAGAGATGTACAAAAAACTCCCACAGGAACACTGCAACACCGCGTTCCAAAGCCAGTGTTCCCAACCGACAGTCAGGCTTGGAGGACCAGCATTAGTTAAAGGAGAGGGAGCGCTTAGTGTAGAAAATTCACCTTCCGGAGATTTAGGATTGCAAGTCTGGCATACTAAGCTGGAAAAGTTCCGAACATTAAACTTGCCAACACTGAAGCCCGAGGCTAGGTCTGTCTCGCGAAACAGTCGGCGACAAAAAAATTACTGGAAAACAATAAAAGAAATTGCTAGTATTAGAAAAAATTTAGGCGACAATAGGCCGTACGCAGAAGTTATTTTACTAGAAAAGAAGAGAAGAGGGTTGCTAGATACAGGCGCTGCTATATCGTGTATAGGTGGGCATCTGGCTGAGGAGTATATATGCAGTAGAAAGCCTTTTAAAAAGGTTTTAGCTGGTGCGTGTACTGCCGATGGAAACAAGCAACAAATAATAGGTAAATTTAAGACAGAGATAGAATATAAAGGAATAAAAAGAGAATTAGAATTTCATATAATCCCCTCTCTAAGGCAAGATATTTACTTAGGAATAGATTTTTGGACAGCTTACGAACTGTTGCCGCCGACCCTAGCTATCTCAGAGATCTCAGGAGATGCGGAGCAGCACTCGTTATCGAAATGGCAGCAACTTAAACTAGAAAAAGTTATTAAAAGCTTTCCATCATTTGCGTTATCGGGACTGGGTAGGACCTCCGTTTTAATGCATACAATAGACACGGGGTCAGCGAAGCCTATTAAGCAACGGCATTTCCCAGTATCGCCGGCCATTGAAAAATTGCTATATGCCGAGGTTGATAGGATGCTAAAACTTGGGGTTATTGAGGAGTCAGATAGTCCCTGGTCCTCGCCAGTAGTACTGGTCCAAAAGCCAGGCAAAGTAAGATTGTGCCTCGATAGCCGTAAGGTTAACGCAGTAACGGAAAAGGATGCATATCCGCTTCCCCAGATCGATGGCATACTTAGCCGGTTACCTAAGGCAAATTTTATAAGTAGCCTTGATTTAAAGGACGCGTTTTGGCAAATCCCTTTGGATCCTCTATCAAAAGCGAAAACTGCATTTACTATACCAGGGCGGCCTTTGTATCATTATAAAGTTATGCCTTTTGGCCTCTGCAACGCTCCTCAAACTATGACGAGGTTAATGGATAAGGTAATACCTGCATCACTTAAAAACGAAGTTTTTGTATACCTGGATGATTTATTGGTTATCTCAGATACGTTTGAGAAGCATTTAGAAGTTTTGGAGACTGTAGCTAAACGGATCCAAGAAGCTAACTTAACCTTGAATGTGGAAAAGAGCAAATTTTGTAGGCGAACCGTAAAATATTTGGGCCACATAATAGGTGAGGGTGGTATTCGAACAGACCCCGACAAAGTCTCGGCGATCTCAAATTTTCCATTACCAACGTCACTCAAAGCGTTAAGAAGCTTTTTGGGATTAGCCGGGTGGTATCGGAAATTTATAAACAATTTTGCGTCAGTATCGGCTCCTTTGACCGATCTCTTGCAAAACAAGCGAAAATTTGTGATGACCCAAGAAGGTAAAGAGGCTTTTGAGAAGTTGAAGGCTATGTTAGGAAGTGCGCCGGTATTACAGACACCAGACTTTGAGAGACCGTTTTATATACACTGTGACGCTAGTAAAACTGGAGTAGGAGGAGTCCTAGTGCAGAAGTCTATCACCGGGGATGAATTACCTATAGCTTTTGTTTCTAAAAAATTAAATAAAGCCCAAAGGAACTACACAGTGACAGAGCAGGAGTGCCTTGCGGCTTTAGTCAGTATAAAAAAATTCCGGTCATATGTCGAAGGACTGGAATTTACCGTCATCACGGATCACGCATCCTTGAAGTGGCTGATGTCGCAGGGTGATCTAAATACTAGATTGGCACGGTGGGCGTTAAAATTACAAGGGTTTCGATTCGCAATCCAGCATCGAAAGGGGAAGTTAAATGTGGTTCCCGACGTTTTGTCTAGAGTCGAACAGGAACAGATAGCGGCAATAGATTTTAATAACGGGTTGCTGGTGGATATCGACTCAGAACATTTTAAGTCTTCTGACTATATTCAGTTAATAGAGGGAATTAAAAGTAATTTAGCTAACTTTCCGGATCTGAGAATCGTGGATTCCTTGGTGTATCGACGCACCGAACATTCGAAAGGCGAACTACTCAATGATGCGTACGCATGGAAATTGTGGATACCGAAGGCATTGATTCAGGAGGTGTTAAAGAAATCGCATGACGATCCATTGGCGTCTCACGGGGGTGTCCACAAGACTTTGGAGAGAATTCGGCGATATTATTTCTGGCCAGGAATGGTGAATGATGTGAAGGACTACATTTCAGCCTGTGAAACCTGTAGGATGACTAAGGCACCGAATAGGGCATTGAGGCCACCTATGGGAAAGGCAGTCGAGACGCAGAGGTTTTTCCAGCGTCTCTACATAGACTTTTTAGGCCCTTATCCTAGGTCTCGTAGTGGGAATATAGGGATTTTCATTGTGCTTGACCACTATTCGAAATTTGTTTTCCTTAGAGCCGTAAAGAAGCTTACAGCGGACGTTGTTCTAAAATACTTAGAAGAGGATCTGTTTCACACATTTGGTGTTCCTGAAGGCATTGTTTCCGATAACGGGTCGCAGTTTAGATCCGATAAATTTCAAAGTATGCTTCGGAGTCATCGTATCACGCACACTTTAACGGCGGTGCACGCTCCTCAGGCTAATGCTTCGGAGCGGGTAAATCGATCGGTAATTGCTGGCATTCGTGCTTACATTCGCAGTGACCAAAAGGACTGGGATGAAAATCTCAGTAAGATCAGCTGTGCGCTGAGGTCAGCCACTCATTCCGGTTTGGGATCCACACCTTACTTTATGGTTTTTGGGCAGCAGATGATTACCTCGGGTGCCACGTACTCCTTATTGAGGAAGTTGGCGATGCTAGAGGACAAAGCAGCTACTTTTAGCCGAGAGGACTCGCTAGAGATAATTAGAAAGAAGGCAGCTGAAACATTGGAAAAACAACATGTGAGGAATGAACGAAATTACAACCTTAGGGCGCGTGAAGTATCTTACAAGGTTGGGCAGGAAGTATATAGGAGGAACTTTAAACAGAGCTGTTTTCAGGCAGGTTACAATGCTAAGCTAGCTCCCCTATTTGTAAAGGCTAGAGTGAGAAAGAAGATAGGAAGCTCAATATATGAACTAGAGGATCTGAGTGGAAAGCTTGTCGGCCGGTACCATGGGAAAGATATTCGCCAGGCTTAGCTACAAGTGGTCAGCCTTGTGGGTTGAGAAGATTAAATGCACCCCCAAGCCTGATTTTGGTCGGGGGGGATTTTGTAAAGGCGTGTATCTTATGGATTGGTAATGCGGTTTGGAAGCGACTGGCTCTAAAACTGTCGTGAAGAAAACGGGTAGGCTTAGGGACGGTTAGTGGCAGCGCTCTTACTCAGCGGGAGAAATGGGTGGAGAAATTTTTAACCGGGTACACTCTGCAAAAGGAAAAAAAAGAACTCCCGAATAGCTGGTCCTGGGTTCCTCGTATCACTCGCCTGGAGGTTCTTTCTTTTCACATCGAGACTCAGACCAGTGCAGTTGAAAGTGGTAAAACTTAATTCGGAAAAATTTGAAGCAGAGAAAAAAAAGTGAAAATTTGGAATTTAGTCAGTTGGCACTGACTCTGGAGGTAAGCGTTTGGGGGACCATTAGTTATTATAAGAGAGGAGATTTCCTAAGTCCGCGTAATCTATTTTGGCTAGGCCTGCAACAACATCGCTCCCAAGTGCAGAGCAACCAAGCGAAAGAGGCAAAGCTCTGGGACCAGATCAGTCCGCGGTTCACAACCATCGAAGACGCGACGGAAATTGGCGAATCCCCTGGTGCGGTTGCAGGGAGGTCCTCGGCGGAAGGAGACTCCAGTGTCGGATTTTTTTGTTAAACAATTTAAATTAAGCCAAGTCAGTTAAAAAAGGGAATTTTTTTTCTAGAGGGTTAGTGAGAATATGTGACCCCTAACTAAACCTAACCTCAACCCCCACCTAGCTCAGAAAATTTGGTTAGCTAGGTAACACCGGGGCTAGGTAATATCTAAGTAGATATAAGCGGTTAAAGACCGAGCTAAAAATTCAAACAAAGAAAAATCCCTGGATAGAAATCTCTTCCATCCGCACCGGCTGAAGTAAAATCAGGTGATATTGGTGTGATATTGGTGTCCCGTTCACAAGAAGAGAGGCGAGAAAAAACTGCAAGTTCAGGCCCCCATTCCACGTTGGGAGGAAGGAGTAAGCGAGACGGACGGAGTCGGTGCAGTAGCCCCGTTGCAGTTTTGTCACCCCAAAACGAAATAGGTGATAGCACGCTGTGCTTAATCTCGGGTGTGAAGGTGCGATGGAGCATAGCTCCCAAATGTCCCCCAGAGGGTTCATTGAACTCTAGTGAGAGAATTGAGAGGGATAGCATAATTAATCAGGAAATATTTGTATGGAGTTTATTTTTAAGTTAATTTTTTTATGTAACCGAAGAGAAAAATAATTGAAAAGTAGAGTATAAGTGTAAATATGGGTGAAAAGTGAATGGAAAAAAGTTAAACGAAGAAAATTTTCCTCTTTAGGAAAAATCATTTTATTTGAAAAAAAAATGAAATTATTATTTTTTTGCATATTTTTTTCTTGTTTTGTGCGATAAAGTTTTTTCTCACAGCGCAGCAACCAGCGAAAGCTTTCGGCGGTGGATGCAGAAAATAAAACAAAGTGAGTTTGCTTAAAACCAAAATAATATTTTATTGAAGTATCCCATTTGATAATTCTTCTTATTTCTATGTTAAGTTTTCACGTTTTCCCATTTACAACATATACCTTTAATTGATGATAAATTATATTTTTCTTTGTCCTTTTTTTTTTTTTTTTTATTGAAAACCCAATTTTTTTTATATTTAAGTCATTTTCATACCCCATATTTAAATATTTATAAAATTTTTCCGCCTTACTTAATTTTCCTTAAAAAAATATTAGATGTAAAGAACCACAGCGAAACCCAGAAAATTTTATTATGTCCATTTTAGCTTTAATAAACTATTTTATAATGTTTGTGTAAAATCTTGATCTTTGATTTCCTAAACCCGCCTCAGTAGCGCTTGCCAAACAAAGGGATCGTGGAAAATTTTAAAGTTATACGGAAAAACCATGATCAAGGAAGGGTGGGCCTCGTTAGCTCCTAGAACATCAAGGAGTGGTACATTGTCCGATCGCACAAAATTTGTCTTCTTCGTTTTCTATCCTTTCCGTGTCCTAATTTTCTCAGTTGTCGGTCATAGCTCCTCCGGTAGCTTATTTCGTCATCTCTTCTCGCACGTTTATTGTAATTAAATAATAATAAGTCCTAAAAAGGCGCCCATGATTGGCCAAACATCCTAACACCACGCCACCGACGAGCCAGAGCCGGAACCATCGAACGTGCGGGCCAAAAGCGGGAGTTCAACATCTAGCCTGATATTCGTTACCCATTACAACTAATATGGAAGCAAACTACAGAATTTTGTCGAAGTATTTATACGACAATAATAAAAACTTCTACACGTACCAATTAAAAAGCAGTAAGGGCCAGCAAGTAGTACTAAAAGGTATCGAACCGGAAGAAACACCAGATGAAGTTACAAGAGCACTGATGGAGAAAGGTTTTAATGTAAAAAATGTTAGTAACATTTTGAATAGAGAAAGAAAGCCTCAACCTCTTTTCAAGGTAGAACTTGAACCCGAAACCAAATCCAAGCCTCTGAAAAAAAATGAAGTGCATCCGATCTTTACTCTCCAGTTCCTACTACACCGCAGAATTACGGTAGAGGAGCCGCATAAAAAAAATGGACCGGTGCAGTGTAATAATTGTCAGGAATATGGCCACACAAGGTCTTATTGCACGCTTCGTCCAGTATGCGTTGATTGTAGAGACCTTCATAAATCTCACAAATGCCCAAAAAATAAAGAAGATCCCAGCAGCAAAAAGTGCGGAAACTGTGGAGGCAACCATACGGCTAACTACAGGGGCTGTCCAGTCTACAAGGAAATGAAAAGTCGTACACACCAAAGAGTGACCAATGCTCACACACATACACCACCTATGAAATCTACACGTAATGTCTTCCCCCCTTCAGCTGATAAATCTTTAGTCAACAATGAAGTCACCGACAAATCTGCAAGCTATGCAACTGCTCTAAAATTGGGTCTTAAAAGTACCGCTCCCACCAATCCAAGATCATCAGTTTCCCCCCATCAACCACAAGAACCGTCTACGAACAAACTTGAAACAATGATTTGTAATCTTCAACAAGGTATGATGGAGTTCATGTCATTCATGCAGACAACTAGGCAAGATCTTATGCGAAAACAGAACGTTTTGATTGAGCTGCTTGTTGCTCAACAAGAGACTAAATAATCAATAGTTCCACTCCGTATAGCACTGTGGAACGCCAACGGCGTCTCACAGCGCAAACTCGAGTTAACTCAGTTCCTTATTAATTACCATATCGATGTAATGCTACTCGCAGAAACTCATCTCACAAACAAGAAAGGAAAGCTAACTTCGGGCGGAGCCGAAGTTTATATACCCTTGCAGTTAAAACTGGATATATATCGCAAACATCGGATATAGTTGGCCGATCCTTATGATTACATCATAATAAAACTAATTAACTAAAATAAAAAATCTAAAAAATAGTCCCAAACTTCTATCTTCAAAAATACGAAAGTTGACATATCTACCAAATACCATTTCCGATCGTTCAGTTATTCGTCAGCTATAAGATATAGTCAACCGATCGTTATGAAATTTGGTAGATCGGATTAACTGACCAAAAATAGAATGTGTACCAAGTGCCAGTTTTCTATCATCAAAAACACGAAAGTTGGGTCATTTCCGATCGTTCAGTTATATGGCAGCTATAAGATATAGTCGGCCGATCCTAATGAAATTTTGTAGGTCGGATTAACTGACCAAAAATATAATCTGTACCAAGTTCCAGCTTTCTATCTTCAAAAACACGAAAGTTGGGTCATTTCCGATCGTTCAGTTATATGGCAGCTATAGGATATAGTCGGCATGTCGTATTATTTTGCCAAAAAGAGCTCTCGTGTCAAATTTGAACTCTCTAACTCTAAAAACACCAAAGTTATACCATTTCCGATCAATCAGTTATATGGCAGCTATAGGATATAGTCGGCCGATCCGGGCCGTTCCGACTTATATACTGCGTGCAAAGGAAAGAAGGGTGTGTGCAAAGTTTCAAGACGATATCTTTAAAACTGAGAGACTAGTTCGCGTAGAAACGGACAGACAGACAGAATATATTTATTATAATAAATATAATTTTCAAATTCGAGGCTATCTGTTCTACAACACGAATCACCCAGACGGGAAAGCTCATGGAGGCACTGGGATTCTGATTAGAAATCTGAACTAACTTCATGCAAGCTACATCAATAGATGTGCAAATGGGTTCCCGATCTTTAAAGCTTGCCGCCGTATACTGTCCTCCTCGGTTTACAATATCAGAATCCAAATTCATGGAATATTTCAACTCTCTGAGCGAACAATTTATAGCAGCAGGAGACTTCAATGCCAAGCACACGCACTGGGCATCTCGACTTGTGACTCCTAAGGGAAGGCAGTTGTACAATGCAATAATAAAAGCAAGCAACAAGCTAGACTGTGTGTCACCTGGGACACCTACATATTGGCCAACAGATCCTAGAAAACTGCCAGACTTGATAGATTTGGCAGTCACAAAAAAGATTCCTCGCAACCTGATAAGTGCCAACTCCTTACCAGATCTATTGTCTGATCACTCGCCTGTACTTCTTCATCTAAATCTACATCCAGTTGCGGTAGATAAACCATTCAGACTAACAACGAATAAAACCAATTGGCTTATGTACAAAAAATATATAAGTTCGCACATTGAGTTGAACCCACGTTTGAATGACGAAGCTGATATCAACTTATCCACAAACACTCTTGAATCCGTCTTGGTCGCAGCAGCTCGCGTTTCAACTCCACAAACGCAAAAAAACATCGTACAATAATAGATACACGAACGTTGAAATAGAGCAGCTCGTTCTAGCAAAGCGACGCTCACGGCTAGAATGGCAATCCAACAGATCCCCATCCGCAAAACAAAGGCTAAAAGAAGCTACAGAGAGGCTCTCAGCTGCACTTCGTCATGAAGAAGATAGGTCCCAAAAACATTACATAGAACAGTTATCCCCAATGAGCTCCATCATCTCTCTGCACACCAATCGAATCTGCAATGCCAATAAGGACATCCACAGGCAACTGGGCTCGAAGCGACGAAGAAAGAGCCGTCAGATTTGCAGAGCATATTCAAAATGTATTTCAGCCCAACACATCATCAAACGGGATCTCACTGCCAGCATCATCAGATATCGACACATGAACGTATGAACCTATTTTATTTAGGCCACATGAGTTACTCAAAACCATAAACGAACTCAACCCAAAAAAATCTCCAGGATGCGACCTAATATCACCAATAATGATTATTGAACTTCCTTTCTGTGCTGTTCGAGCTATTTGCCAGCTCTTCAATGCAATAACGAGACACGGACACTTTCCAGAGAGATGGAAAAAGTCCATCATTATAATGATACCAAAACCTGGCAAAGACCGCACAATCGCTTCATCATATAGACCAATTAGTTTACTAACAGAGAACTGCAACGAGTATAAAATTTTTGTTCATACTCGAGTACTGATTCAGTACTCTGTTTGATTTATTCCGTTTGCTTCGAGTATAAGTATTGAACTTTTCGTTTCCAGTCAATGTTAACGAACAAGTTCCAAACACGAGTAATGGGCCCATATATGATTTTTTCTATGATAGTACCCAAGACCCGAAATTTAATCATAGTCAAAAATGTTTGATTTAAATTCTAACCGATGTCGGTCACATTGTGTTAGTGTCACATTTTGACACATAAGTACTTCTAAAAAGTTTAACTGTTTTCTGTCGAGTAGCACGGCTTTCGTTCGAGAAAAATGGAGAAAAACAATAAAATTGTATTGGAAAAACTTAATCGCGGTGAATATAGCCTTTCTGAGTAACGTAAAGGTCGCAGTTCTTTGTGGAACATTCTATCGGAGATTAAAAATGAACTTGACCAAATTGTGCCCGGTTTTGTGTTTTGCCGTACTTGTTCTGTTGTGTTAAAATACAAGAACGGACAAACGTCTAACTTGCACCGGCACAAATGTTGCAAGGAATTAAATGCAAAAATTGTACTAAAACAAGTATCGGCTGAAGCCAAATTGGAGGCAACCAAAGTTTGTGCTGACTGGATCGTCGAAGATTGTCGACCATTTTCTGCCGTGAAAGGTGATTTATATTTAAATTAGTGATAAAACTTTTTATTTTACAATTATTACTTATGAACATATATTAAAGGTACTGGATTTATGAAAATGGTGCAGTTTTTTGTAAAACTCGGGGCACTATATGGTGCAAATGTTGATTTGGAGGACGTCATTCCCGATCTAACAACCATATCAAGGAATGTGCAAAAAGCAGCAGAGGAGAAGAAAAAAGAACTGCGAGGAGAAATACCAGAAATTGTACGCAATGGCGGAGCATCAGCCACAATTGACATGTGGACTGACAATTATGTCCATCGAAATTTCCTAGGCGTTACATTGCACTACACGGTGGAGAACGCAATAAATTATATTGTAATGGGCATGAAGTCTATAAACTTCAAAAGGTCAACTAGTGACAATATTATGAAAAAACTGAATACCATATTTTTGGAGTTTGGAGTGGAATATATATAGCCAATTAAGTTTGTCACTGATAGAGGTTCCAACATTATTAAGGCTCTGCAAAATAATATTCGCATCAACTGCAGTAGCAGTTGTACTGGAAATGTACTGGCAAAATCTATATCAATTACGGAAGAATTGTCGGAGACAATAGAGGCTTGCAAGAAGCTAACAAAATATTTTAAAAAGGCAAATTTACAGCACTTTTTGCCAACGTCGTTAAAAAACCAATGCCCAACCAGATGGAATTTACATTATAGGATGCTGAAACCAATTAATGACAATTGGTCGGATATACATCACCATCCGCAAAACAAAGGTTAAAAGACGCTACAGAGAGGCTCTCAGCTGCACTTCGTCATGAAGAAGAAAGGTCCCAAAAACATTACATAGATCAGTTATCCCCAATGAGCTCCAAGTTCCCACTTTGGAGAGCACACTCATCTTTCTGCGCACCAATCGAATCTGCAATGCCAATAAGGACATCCACAGGCAACTGGGCTCGAAGCGACGAATAAAGAGCCGTCAGATTTGCAGAGCATCTTCAAAATGTATTTCAGGCCAACACATCATCAAACGGGATCTCACTGCCAGCAACATTAGATATCGACACATCAACGTATGAACCTATTGTATTAAGGCCACATGATTTACTCAAAATCATAAACGAACTCAACCCAAAACAAGAAAGGAAAGCTAACTTCGGGCGGATCCGAAGTTGATATACCCTTGCAGTTAAAACCGGATATATATCGCAAACATCAAATATACTTGGCCGATCCTTATGAAATTTGGTAGGTTGGATGAACTGACCAAAAATAAAATCTGTACCAAGTTCTTGCTTTCTATCTTCAAAAACACAAAAGTTGGGTCAATTCCGATCATTCAGTTATGTGGCAGCTATAGGATATAGTCGGCCGATCCTTATGAAATTTGGCACGTCGTATTGTTTTGCCAAAAATAGCTCTCATGTCAAATTTGACTGTAAAAACACCAAAGTTATACCATTTCCGATCAATCAGTTATATGGCAGCTATAGGATATAGTCGACCTATCCCGGTCGTTCCGACTTATATACAGCGTGCAAAGGAAAGAAGGGTGTGTGCAAAGTTTCAAGTCGATAGCTTTAAAACTGAGAGACTAGTTCGCGTAGAAACAGACAGACAGACGGACAGACAGACGGAAAGACGGACAGACGGACATGCTCATATCAACTCAGGAGGTGATCCTGATCAAGAACGTATATACTTTATAGGGTCGGAGATGTCTCCTTCACTGCGTTGCACACTTTTGGACAAAATTATAATACCCTCTGCAAGGGTATAAAAATCTCCAGGATGCGACCTAATATCATCAAAAATGATTATTGAACTTCCTTTCTGTGCTGTTCGAGCTATTTGCCAGCTCTTCAATGCAATAACGAGACACGGACACTTTCGAGAGAGATGGAAAAAGTCGATCATTATAATCATTCCACATCCTATTTTTTAAAGTTCGGTTTAACCGTTCACAAATCGAAGCCTTGAGGTGTGTAAATGTATGATAATGATTTATATTATTTTTCTTCATAAGTTCTTTAAATAGTTGATTAAAAAATTCTTTTCCTTGATCGGTATGTATATTTTTTGGCTTGTATTTGAAATCTTTCAATATAGATTTAATAAAAGTGGCAACATCCATTGCCGATTTTAATTTTACAGACTTAGCAAAAGCATATTTTGATATGCTGTAATGTATCAATAACAGTTAGTAAATATTTATATCCATTATTCTGATTAGAATATGGAATCATTTCAACCAAATTAATTTGCCAAGTATCATGCAACCCTTTTTGAACAAACTTTCGACGTAAAAATTTTTTTTTACAAGTTTTATGTATTTTATCAACAACTTGTTGTTTACTCATTTTTATTTTTTAAAAAAACTTATTTTTTATTCTTAATGTTTGAGTTTTTAGAGATTAATGATTTCTTATAATGAATTACATCTTCTTTTATTTCTTTTGTCATTTATTTAGATATTTCAAAACATAAACGTGTTAAATCTATTTGAACATTTTTGTCATAGTTACCATCTAAATCGGATAATTGAATATCGAATTTTTGAAAAAATATAGCTAGGCGAATTAATGATCTCCAATATCAGAACATATTGTTTATCTGATTTTCTAAATCTAAAATTACATTTAATAGTTGATAAAATAGGGGGATCCAAAATTGTATCAGACATTATAGGAAGTCATACTGATCAATCTTTGATTTTATAAATTCCTTGTCCTTCCTTGTAAATTCCTTCTTTAAGTGTATATCAGTAAATTTTGTAAACCGAAGCTGAAGCCTTTTGTATTGAAATTCGTAACCCAGCTGCAAATAGCCTCATTCCAATTGTTGTAAAAACATAAACATTTAATTATTCCAATTCGGCTGAAAACAGCCTCATTTCAGATTTCCAATTTCTAAGAGTCACTTTAGATTGAAAACCAAAACAATATTTGGGTAAACAGAAATCCCGACTCAAATCTTTCTTACCACTCAAATCGGAATTACCATCGAACTACCGAACTGATCGGACGTGCTTTGTCCGAGCTCCGGAAAAACTGCACCATAATACAGCTAATCAAAAAACTGCAACAGACACGCTTTTTATAATAGTTGTGATGTGCTAAACCAAAACTAGTGCATTGATTAAAAAAAAATAAGTGCCACGCAGTGAGCTCATTGAGCAACGATCAAAAGAACGAGCGTAGAAGTTCAGTGAACCAAAGAAACGGCTTCTACTCTTACTTTTCAACCCCCGATACCGAAGTGGAAAAATCGGCGATTAAGAGCCACTCGGCTTTACTGACCGCTAAAACCCAAAGTGCACGGTCTTGGTCCCCCGCTCAGCTCACTCCGACTCCCGCGTCATGGAGTTCGCAGTGTAAAACCCCCCTCCAATATCGGAAAAAAATTTCGCACCAACAACTAGCAACGCTACAACTTCTGCAACAACAGCGAAAACCTCTGCAACTCAAAGTACGGCGAGGTCAACGACTACAGCGAGTACGAAAGCAACGGCCACACAGACTGGAATGGATCGCTACATCCAAATTAAGCACAAGCTTAACCCGCAGAGTAATCCGGCCGGCAAAAAAACAAAAATTAATCGTGTCCTGAAGATCGATAAAGAACCAGACAGATCCACTACTAACAGATTTGCCCTACTGGCGGAGGTTGAGGAAAACCAACCAGCCCAAGACACCGCAAAAAAACAAAGGCCCCTCCAATATATATTAGGGAGAAAAGCTCGAGTGCCCTGGTCAACAAAATTGTGTCGTTGATCGGGAACGGTGACAACTTTCATGTTGTTCCGCTTATCAAAGGGAACATCCATGAAACAAAGGTGCAAACCAAGACTGAAGAGCACTTCCGAATCGTCTCCAAATATCTGGACACTGTACAGAAAAACTATTACACGTACCAGCTGAAAATCAGTAAGGGCCTACAAGTGGTAGTAAAGGGAATAGAACCTGATGTTACCGCCGCGGAAATAAAAACCGCCCTTAAAGAAAAGGGCTTCGCCGCCAAGAATATTATTAACATTCTAAATAACCGAAACCTGCAATATCTTTTGCATATTTCTGTAGTTATTTGGCTCATTTGGTATACGAACTACCGAACTGAGCGGACGTGCTTTGTCCGAGCTCCGGGAAAACTGCACCATAATACAGCTAACCAAAAAAAAACTTGGGTAACCCAATATAAGCGAAAAGACGCTGAACTACAATTTACTAAAAGCGACAGACAAGCTTTTTATAACAGTTGTGATGTGCTAAACCAAAACTAGTGCATTGTTAAAAAAAAAAGTAAGAGCCACGCAATGAGCTCATTGAGCAACGATCAAAAGAACGAGCGTAGAAGTTCAGTGAACCAAAGAAACGGCTTCTACTCTTACTTTTCAAACCGCGATACCGAAGTGGGAAAATCGGCGAATATAAGCAACCCGGCTTTACTGACCGTTGAAACCCAAAGGGCACGGTCTTGCTCACCCGCACTGCTCACTCCGACTCCCGCGTCATGGAGTTCGCAGTGTAAAACCCCCCCTCCAATATCGGAAACAAATTTCGCACCAACAACTAGCAGCGCTACAACTTCTGCAACAACAGCGAAAACCTCTGCAACTCAAAGTACGGCGAGGTCAACGACTACAGCGAGTACAAAAACAACAACCTCGGAAAGTGCCAAAGCGGTAAAGGCCACACAGACTGGAATGGATCGCTACATCCAAATTAAGCGCAAGCTTAGCCCGCAGAGTAATCCGGCAGGCAAAAAAACAAAAATTAACCGTGTCCTGAAGATTGATAAAGAACCAGACAGATCCACTACTAAAAGATTTGCTCTACTGGCGGAGGTTGAGGAAAACCAACCAGCCCAAGACACCGCAAAAAAACAAAGGCCCCTCCAATATATATTAGGGAGAAAAGCTCGAGTGCCCTGGTCAACAAAATTGTGTCGTTGATCGGGAACGGTGACAACTTTCATGTTGTTCCGCTTATCAAAGGGAACATCCATGAAACAAAGGTGCAAACCAAGACTGAAGAGCACTTCCGAATCGTCTCCAAATATCTGGACACTGTACAGAAAAACTATTACACGTACCAGCTGAAAATCAGTAAGGGCCTACAAGTGGTAGTAAAGGGAATAGAACCCGATGTTACCGCTGCGGAAATAAAAACCGCCCTTAAAGAAAGGGGCTTCGCCGCCATGAATGTTATTAACAATGTATCGCTGAAGAAAAACGAAGTCCACCCAATCTACAACCTGCAATATCTTTTGCATCGGAAAATTACTGTTGAAGAGCCACATTCAAATTCCAGGGAAATTCCAATTCAGCCTAACTCTTAAAGTGCTCAACAGGCCCCAGAACAGCCGCACAGCAAAACGGAAACTATGATGCTTACCCTCCAACAAAGTTTGATGGAGCTTATGTCATTCATGAAAACGACCATGCAAACTTTTTTTCAAAACCAGAACATAGTGATAAGCTGCTCGTAGCACAACAACAGTCTAAATAATCTATGCAGGCGCTACGAATATCAATGTTGAACGCCATTTCTTAACCGAAAACCATATTGACGTTATGCTACTGGTGGAAACGCATCTTACAAGCAAATACAACTTTCACATAAGAGGCTACACCATCTACCGCACAGATCATCCAGATGGGAAAGCCCACGGCGGAACTGGAGTTCTAATCAGAGAACGCATTAAACCCCATTTTCACAAAAGGTTTGCAACAAACTTCTTGCACATCGATACAAATTCAGTCAACAACGGAATCCTTTCAATCGCTGCCGTTTACTGCCCTCCTCGTTTGTCAATCTCGGAAGTACAATTTATGGACTTCTACACTTCACTTGGGGACCGATTTATAGCCGCAGGAGACTACAACGCCAAACATACGCACTGGGGATCACGTCTAGTGACTCCCAACGGAAGCCAATTGTACAATGCAATTATAAATGTGAAAAATAAACTGGACTACGTTTTCCCTGGAAGTCGCACACACTGGCCAACAGACTCACGAAAGCTCCCAGACCTTATTGATTTTGCAGTGACAAAAAACATACCTCGCAATCTAATAAGTGCCAAAGCGTCTCGGACTTATCATCAGACCACTCGCCTGTGCTTCTAACGCTTCTTCAAAGCCCAGAAAGAACCGAACACCCCTTCAGCCTGACGACGCCAAAAACGAACTGGCTAAAATACAAAAAGTACGTGAGTCCCACATAGAACTCGCCCCGGAATTTAACATGGAATCGGACCTCGACCAAAATACGATCGCCCTGGAAGAAGTACTCGTTGCGGCAGCTAAAATCTCTACTCTTGGGAAAGAAGTAGACCAAAACAAACACTTCAAATTTAATCAGCAAATCGAACAGCTCGTGCGAGAAAAGAGGCGCACGCGTCGTGATTGGCAAAACAGCAGATTACCAGCTTCAAAACAAGGCCTTAAGGAAGCAACCCGATCACTGGACCACGCTCTTCACCAACAGGAAGAAAATGCACAGCTGAGGTACATCCAGAATCTCTCGCCAACAAGCACAAAGTACCCCCTGTGGAGGGCCCACCCAAATCTAAGCGCCGCAATTGAAACGACCACCCCGATAAGAAACTCTTCGGGATGCTGGGCTCGCAGCGACGAAGACCGAGCTGAAACATTCGCCACACATCTCCAAAGTGTCTTACAGCCAAACCCAGCCTCAAATTCATTCCTCCTGCCAGTAATTCAGCCAGAGTCCTCCCCTCAGCCAGCCGCACCTTCATTCCGGCCGAACGAAATCGAAAAAGTCATAAGAGGGTAAAACCAAAAAAGGCTCCCGGTGGTGACCTATTGACCCCAAACATGCTGATCGAACTTCCAAAATGCGATATAGAGGTCGTCTGCAAACTATTTAATGGAATCATTAATCTTGGCTGTTTCCCAAAAAAGTGGAAGAAATCCATCATTATAATCATACCGAAGCATGGAAAAGACCACACAATTCCGTCATCATACAGACCAATAAGCCTTCTATCTTGTTTGTTGAAATTGTTTGAAAAATGCTTGTTAACTCGCATAACATCTGGAAGCTTGCAATATTATCCCGGCACACCAATTTGGCTTCCGAAAAAACCACGGAACCATCGAACAAGTGAACAGATTAACATCCGAAATACGCTCAGCCTTCGAACAGTGAGAATACTGCAGCGCTATTTTCCTCGACGTATCTCAAGCTTTCGACCGAGTTTGGCTCATCGGACCCATGTACAAAATTAAAACGTATTTGTCAACATACACCCACAAGCTACCAGAATCATACCTGTACAATAGGGTATTCTCAGTGAGATGCAACGCAGCAACTTCGGGCGACAGTTCCACAATGAAGCGCACTCGGCCTGTGTCTATATGTTTTGTATACTGCGGATATTCCTATGGGCGCACAACTAACAACGTCAACGTTCGCCGACGATACCGCTATCCTGAGTCGCTCCAGATGCCAAACGCAGCCAACAAACCAACTTTCTAATCATCTCATAATAGTGGAAAGGTTGCTGTCCGACTGGCGCATTAAAATAAATGAACAAAAGTGTAAACATATAACGTTTACTCTTAATAGACAAACATGCCCTCCGCTTTTTCTAAACGGTATGCAGATCCCTCAAGCTAACGAAGTAAGCTTCGAAAGTCCACCTTGATAGACGACTTACCTGGCGTAAGCCCATCGAATGCAAAAAGATGCACCTAAAACTGAAAGCCAGCAGCCTCCACTAGATCATAAGCTCACGATCGCCACAGTGCCTGTACTACAAGTTACTACTGTACAATTCAGTCCTAAAGCCAATCTGGACTTTAGGCTCCCAGCTGTGGGGGAACGGCAGTAGCAGCAGCATAAACATCATACAGCGCGCACAATCAAAAATCTTGAGAACTATCACAGGGGCACCTTGGTATGTTCGCAACGAAAACATCCACCGGGATCTGGACATCCTCGCAGTAAATGACGTAATCCAGAAGCAAAAAGAGTCATACAAAGAAAAACTATCTTCGCACCCAAATTTTCTCGCTCGGGGATTGACTCGGGTTTCTAGCGTAACCCGCGTGAGACGCAACGACCACCAAACCCAGAAATCGATTTTTAGGGCCGTCTAACTCCGTATAAGTCAATATGACAGTTGATTAAGTTAAGGGGAGGGTAAGGTATTAAATTTTTTTTTTTTCCATTTTTTTTTTTATTTTTTAAATTGAATGCAGAATATCTGAAGAATATTGTGTCAAAATTTCAAGTCAATTTAAGCAAAATTGACGAAGTTATTAGTTATTGACGAAGTTGCTTGCAAAAGTTTTACACTGGATTTTGTTTTGTTTAAAACTTTAAAGCGTTATTCCCACAACTCACGTTTTCAAAGTCGGTGCCCCTCATAACTTCAAAACTACTGCACCGATCCCTTTGAAATTTTAAACACTATTTCTGTACATATTTTACGAGGTAACGCTGTCGAGTTTTTTTTTTTTTGTTCATAGTTTTGATTTTGCAATGACAAATTAACCGATTTTTTCCCAAAAAATTGAGTTTTTCACTTCAAAGTCTTCGAAAAAATTAAAAAATTTCAATTTTCAAAAAACCTTTACAGCGTTACCTGGGGCAAACTATTATCTAACGAATGAATTTTCATTTTTTGATTACAAATGATCCAGCACCGAGTTATGAGGGGCACCGCAATTCAACTTTTTTTGGCGACACGTCCGGACAACTGCTACCATTGCCATATTTTTAAATATTTTTTTGTAAAAATTTTATTCAACTTCTAATGTCATACTTTAATATACCGTTGGTTGAATAAATAAATTTTAACTGTGTCGTCAGGAAAAAAATCACAAAAACATGGCTTTTTTCGCATGATTTGACCTTACCCTCCCCTTAAAACTATAAGATTTTATACACCTCTTGTTAGTCTCGCAAAGAGAAGATTCAAGAAATAAAAGCAACGTTCAAAAAAATAAAAAAAAAATCGTTCTCACTCCTTTTAAGTGAATTAAAACTAAACAGCTCAAACCATTCTTAAATAGGAACACACTTCACAGGAAATTTCACATTTTTTTGTCACCTCGATTAATTGAGACCCAAAGCCTTCCATGTCAACTGACACCACAAGTAAAAGGTTCCGACTCAATCTATTCTCTTCAGAAAACAAAGCCTCTCAGAGAGAAAAGCTTCTTTCGAGCTTTGATCTGCAAAAAGCTTCAGCAAGGGTAGCTATAAAAAGGACTTAGAGCCCCAAAGATAAGTAAGTTCTTAAATTCTAACATTCTAAGCAGTTGTTCTAAAATTCTAAGCAGTTTTAAAGAATCACACTGTATCAAAACCGGAACTCAAATAAAAATATATTTTTTCAAACTATTTTGAAGAAGATATTTAATTGGCGCAGTCGGTAGGATGTGTAAAAGTGACCAGTGATCTATGATCAATCGAGATCATAGAACATCGTTGAAGTATTTTTTAATGCAACTGCAGCTATAAGCTAATCGCTATTCGCTATTCGCTAGAGTTAATCGCTATTCACATCCGCAAAAGAACTTGAGTGTTAAATTCACTTTGTAGCTTTTTTTAATTTAATGTATCTTTTAATTTTGCAATTAATAATGACATGGAAGAAAATAATAAATTTCGAATAAATCATCGTAATATAGAAGAAAGAACTAAATTTTTTTTTTTTTTTAACTTAGTTTGTTTTTATTGGATCACTCTTTAAGAGTCTAACAATAAGGTTGCAAATCTTAAAATAATCCAATATCTAACAGTTTGTTTTGAACTGAATAGAGACTACGTGGTCCTAATAATTAGCGCTGGATTGGGAGGTCGTTGCGGCGAAGACGAGAACTGCTGGAAACTCGCGTGAGGGCTCTCGCGAGATGATTTGGATGTACTGATAGCCTGTTGTAGTACTTTGTTTTGATTTGTGCTATCTCGTCTCTGACGAGTGGTATGTGAAGGTCCCTGTGGATGTTTTCATTCCGAACGTACCACGGGGCCCCGGTGATGGTTCTGAGAATTTTTGACTGAGTTCGTTGCATTATATCCACACTGCTGTTACTGGCATTCCCCCACAACTGGGAGCCGTACATCCAGATTGGTTTCAAGACGGTGTTATAGAGGAGTACCTTGTAGTCCAAGCTAAGGGGCGAACGGCTATTGATAAGCCAGTGGAGGCTGTCGGCTTTGAGCTTTAAATGCGTTCTTTTGGCTTCAATGTGGCTGCGCCAGGTAAGCCGTCTATCGAGGTGTACGCCAAGATATGTTACTACATTTGCTATCGGAACCACTGTGTTGTTAAGAGTAAGTGGAGGGCAGTCTTGCCTGTTAAGAGTGAACGTTACGTGTTTGCATTTTTGTTCGTTAACTTTGATTCGCCAGTCGGATAGCCATTTCTCCACTGCCACCAGATGTGTAGCAAGTTCCGCCGCTTGGGGCATCTCGCGCGGCTTAGGATCGCTGTGTCATCTGCAAAAGTGGATGTGGTTAGATTCCTGCTCGTTGGGATGTCCGCAGTGTAGATAAGGTAGAGTGTTGGTCCAAGCACGCTGCCTTGAGGAACTCCGGCTCTAATTGTGTAGTCATCGGACATGGCAGAATTACATCTTACTGAGAATTTCCTGTTGTATAGGTATGACTTTAGAAGTTTGTGTGTGTTGGTTGGGAGCATTTCTATAATTTTGTGCATTAGACCTTCTAACCATACCCTGTCGAAAGCTTGTGATACGTCCAGAAATATCGCAGTGCAGTACTCCCTTTGTTCGAATGTATTTCGGATTTCTGCGGTTATGCGGTTGACTTGCTCAATGGTTCCGTGTTTTTCTCGAAAACCGAATTGATGAATAGGGATTTTGCTGTGTGTTCTGAGATATAGGGTAATGTGTGCCAAGAAGCATTTTTCAAAGAGTTTTGATAGACACGTTAGTAAACTAATCGGTCTATATGATGAAGCAATTGTGCGGTCTTTGCCAGGTTTTGGTATCATTATAATTATCGACTTTTTCCATCTCTCTGGAAAGTGTCCGTGTCTCGTTATTGCATTGAAGAGCTGGCAAATAGCTCGAACAGCACAGAGAGGAAGTTCAATAATCATTTTTGGTGATATTAGGTCGCATCCTGGAGATTTTTTTGGGTTGAGTTCGTTTATGATTTTGAGTAACTCATGTGGCCTTAATACAATAGGTTCATACGTTGATGTGTCGATATCTGATGTTGCTGGCAGTGAGATCCCGTTTGATGATGTGTTGGGCTGAAATACATTTTGAAGATGCTCTGCGAATCTGTCGGCTCTTTCTTCGTCGCTTCGAGCCCAGTTGCCTGTGGATGTCCTTATTGGCATTGCAGATTCGATTGGTGCGCAGAGAGATGAGTGTGCTCTCCAAAGTGGGAACTTGGAGCTCATTGGGGATAACTGTTCTATGTAGTGTTTTTGCGACCCTTCTTCTTCATGACGAAGTGCAGCTGAGAGCCTCTCTGTAGCATCTTTTAGCCTTTGTTTTGCGGTTGGTGATCTGTTGGATTGCCATTCTCGCCGTGAGCGTCGCTTTGCTAGAACGAGCTGCTCTATTTCAACGTTCGTGTATCTATTATTGTACGATGTTTTTAGGGTTTGTGGAGTTGATACGCGAGCTGCTGCGACCAAGACGGATTCAAGAGTGTTTGTGGATAAGTTGATATCAGCTTCGTCATTCAGACGTGGATTCAACTCAATGTGCGAACTTACATATTTTTTGTACTTAAGCCAATTGGTTTTATTCGTTGTTAGTCTGAATGGTTTATCTACCGCAACTGGATGTAGATTTAGATGAAGAAGTACAGGCGAGTGATCGGACGATAGATCTGGTAAGGAGTTGGCACTTATCAGGTTGCAAGGAATGTTTTTTGTGATTGCAAAATCTATCAAGTCTGGCAGTTTTCTAGGATCTGTTGGCCAATATGTAGGTGTCCCAGGTGAAACACAGTCTAGCTTGTTGCTTGCTTTTATTATTGCATTGTACAACTGCCTTCCCTTAGGAGTCACAAGTCGAGATCCCCAGTGCGTGTGCTTGGCATTGAAGTCTCCTGCTGCTATAAATTGTTCGCTCAGAGAGTTGAAATATTCCATGAATTTGGATTCTGATATTGTGAACCGAGGAGGACAGTATACGACGGCAAGCTTTAAAGATCCGGTGACCTCATAGCTTTAAAGTTAGTGGCGAAGCTGTTGTGGAAGCAGTGCTTGATGCGATTTCTAATCAGAATCCCAGTGCCTCCATGAGCTGTCCCGTCTGGGTGATTCGTGTTGTAGAATAGATAGCCTCGAATTTGAAAATTATATTTATTTGTAAGATGAGTTTCAGCGAGTAGCATTACATCGATATGGTAATTAATAAGGAACTGAGTTAACTCGAGTTTGCGCTGTGAGACGCCGTTTGCGTTCCACAGTGCTATACGGAGTGGAGCCATTGATTATTTAGTCTGTTTTTGAGCAACAAGCAGCTCAATCAAAACGTTCTGGTTTCGCATAAGATCTTGCATAGTTGTCTGCATGAATGACATGAATTCCATCATACTTTGTTGAAGATTACATATCATTGTTTCAAGTTTGTTCGTAGACGGTTCTTCTGGTTGCATTGGTCACTCTTTGGTGTGTGCGACTTTTCAGTTCCTTGTAGACTAGACAGCCATTGTAGTTAGCCATATGGTTGCCTCCACAGTTTCCGCACTTTTTGCTGCTGGGATTTTTTGGGCATTTGAGAGATTTATGAAGGTCTCTACAATCAACGCATACTGGACGAAGCGTGCAATAAGACCTTGTGTGGCCATATTCCTGACAATTATTACACTGCACCGGTCCATTTTTTTTATGCGGCTCCTCTACCGTAATTCTGCGGTGTAGTAGGAACTGGAGAGTAAAGATCGGATGCACTTCATTTTTTTTCAGAGGCTTGGATTTGGTTTCGGGTTCAAGTTCTACCTTGAAAAGAGGTTGAGGCTTTCTTTCTCTATTCAAAATGTTACTAACATTTTTTACATTAAAACCTTTCTCCATCAGTGCTCTTGTAACTTCATCTGGTGTGACTTCCGGCTCGATACCTTTTAGTACTACTTGCTGGCCCTTACTGCTTTTTAATTGGTACGTGTAGAAGTTTTTATTATTGTCGTTTAAATACTTCGACAAAATTCTGTAGTTTGCTTCCATTTTAGTCTGAACTTTAGTTTCATAAATATTTCCCTTTGTTAATGGAATTATGTGGAAATTTTCTGGTTCTATTAGATTCGGTATCGAGTTTACGAGAGCATTCGAACTTTTCTCTCGGATGTAAATCGGCGGCGGCTTAGGCTTTTTGTTGTCCCCTACGATGACTTCAGGAGGTGTATCATCGGATTTATCTGCCAAAATAGCAAATCTGTTTGCTTCTATGGGCTTCTCTATTGTAGCTTGTTTTGAGGTGCTTCGAGTTATTTTAGCAGAGTTACCAAGTCTAGAGTTCTGCGGGCTAAGCTTTCGTTTTATTTGTATGTAGCGATCCATACCTGTCTGTACGGCCGAACGTTGTTTTGAAGGGGGCACGCTGGTGTAAGGTGCTGCATTGTTTGCTTGCACTGCAGTTTCCGATATTACTTTAGATGGTATTGCGCGAGCAGTCGATACCATTGTAGTTGTTGTAATAGTTGCCGTCGCAGTTGCTAATGACGTCACTGTGCTGGTGACCGTGGCTATGCAGGCAGGCATGAGGAAAGGGTATGGGGTTTTATCCAACGAGAGCGCAGGAGAGCAAGAACGCGCCCTGCCTTGCGATGTTGGATAGAGTTCATTACTCGGGGTTGGGGTTATTGATCGCGGTTGGTTATTTTTTGTTGGGTTTGCGGTCGCGTTGTCTTGCGTTGACACAAATGAGTGGTATGCGTTGTTACGTAGCAAGGAGAGTCGACGCTCGTCTTGCTGACTGTGGAGCACCGTATGAGTGTCGAATTCACTCATAGCTTAATGTTTTTGATTTTCTTATTTTTTCTTATTTACACAAAAAAGTACGAAGTTCATCGCACTAAGCGTCTTTTCGCCCACTGTGTATTTTTGTTTAGAGCTTGCACTGCACTATGCTTAGTTTTTGTTTAATTTTCGTTGCACGATCAGAACACAAAAAGAAAGCACGTCTGCACTCGCCGACGTTCGCGAACGAAGTTCGAACTAAATTAAATAACATTCTCTTTGAATTTAGTGATATCCAGTACAGGGAAGGTGAAAATTTGACCTTTACTAGTGCTATAAAACATTCAATCAAAACCAAACATGAAAATCCTATTTACAAAAAACCTTATAAATATCCCGAAGCTCATGATCAAGAAGTCGAAGTCCAAATTAAAGAAATGATAAATCAGGGAATAATTCGTAAATCGAAATCCTCTTATTGTTCTCCAATATGGATAGTCCCAAAGAAAGAGGACGCATCAGAGAAAAAGAAATTTCGAATAGTAATAGACTATCGAATTCTAAATGAAATAACTATTGATGATAAGTATCCGATACCAGTTATGGATGAAATACTTGACAAACTTGGAAAGTGTCAATATTGGAACGAAGTTTCCGCGGTATGAGTTTGGGCTAGCCGAGAAAAACCGTAACGTAACGTTAAACGGCTATCTGTCTCCTTTTTCTTTGTAGAGTGAGAGAATATAACCATTTTTCCACTCTCTCGCTCTCCACAGTCGAGCGTTTCTCCACTGCTCATGCTACGCGAGATTTACGAGTATATATGATTCAAAATCATTTTAGTACACATAAAGTTGTGAATTGTTGTTGTAAATAATTTTTCGCCTTCATTCACCCCTGTCTCTCCTTCATTGCCAAATATGCCCAAGAAACTTCGTTCCATGTTTGGCAATGACACACACTGATTTTTTTTTTACAACAATTTACATTGCCAACGTTTTTTATCAAATTCAAATGGATGAAAACTCTATTTCAAAAAAGCTTTTTCAACTAAAAATGGACATTACGAATACACACGGCCTCAACTTTTTAACATTACGAATACAATGCGGCCTCAACTTTCCAACGTTGCCTGAAAAATTTATTAGAAGATTTAATATACCAGCACTGCCTTGGATGACATAATTATATTTTCTACTTCATTAGAGGAACACATATTATCCATAAAAAAGGTGTTTTTAAAACTTCGAGAAGCTAATCTTAAACTTTTTTTTTTTTTTTTTTCGCGGTCTTTCAGAATTTTAAAATGGCTTGTGCATCAATGGCATTCCTGTATTCATCATAAAGCTTAGAGGCCCAGACGACCGAGGGGCGCTCGAGAAACGATTTGTTAGTACATATTAAGCATATTTACTACATACAAATATTTGAAATTTGTTAAGCTAAGAGGAGTTAGTAAGGAAATTTAAAATTCTATATTTTAAATTAGATGGACAGGAAAGAGATGTAATAGAGTAGAGACCATTGTAGTTCGAACATAATATCCTAAAAGGTTCATGCAGTGCATATGTCGAACTACAACTGCTAAGGAACAGAGGACTAAAGTTTCGAGTCCTTCTATTAGGAGTTGTAACGAACAACGTTGAGCTGGTGGTCATGCAAACTGTTTGACGCGCACGCGTTGCATTCCGGCTATGTCTCGTCGGAAAATGTGGTGGTGTTCTTTAGAGGACACAGATTACGGGTGCTCACTTGTATCTTTAATAATTAAAATTTATCGCGTGCGAATTGGTAACGATTCAAAATCGGCCGAAAAAGAGATAACATGAAAATCGGGCAGACGCATGAGAAAAAGGAAATAGAACTTCTCGCTAGACATACCACGCCCCTAGATGTAAACGGGGTTGTTATTAGCCCTCCCTACCATGGCCAATGCTCTTCCGATAAAATCACGCATTAGGCACCTTTTAATATTTCGAACCTACGACGGCTCTTGGGTCAGCATGGAGTTAAAAAGGGTTATTTACTCAGACATTATAATATGGATTTATTTATATAACAAAAGTAAAGATAGGATATACATTTGATCGGCTCATAAAATATTCTAAAATAAAAGTGTATTTTAAAAAAATTTGGGAGATAAGTTATACAAAAAAAATAGGTATAAGTGTTTAATAGGTAAATTTGATTTTCTTTTCCTATTTAATTTACTTCAATTCATTATTTAACTTTGTTTTTGTTTTTACTTCAATTTAACTCAATATAAATATTTTTTATTTAATAATTCTACATTTTTTGTGGGAGGCTAATTATATTCAATTATTCAAGTGATCGTGTAGCATAAATTTCGGTAGCAGAAATAATTAAAACAAGAATGCCGAAAATTTAAATTAAATGGTTTAACATGGCTCACCCTAATTATTCCAATGATGAAAGCGCTTCCATTCGTTGGCGGTGATGCTGTAAATTCTGTTAATCGAATGTAAAAAGAATTGACACAAAAGAAAAACTCGGCAAACACACAAGCAACCAAAATTTTGCACACACAAACTTTAACTTTTACCTTTTTTTTTTTTTTTTTCAAAATCCTTCTTTACATGATTCTAATTCTAAAATCTAATTTCCCTACTGATAACTTATTTTACAACTTCTTATGCAAATTTTTTTTGTTTCTTTCTCTACACCGTCCTTACCGTTAAGTTATTACTTATTAAACTTTTAATAATTTACTCCCTTATACATACTTCATGATTTTAGAGATTTTTTTTTTTTTTAAAAGAATTTTTGTTATTAAATGATTATATTTTTTTTCTATTTTTCTTGAATTTTCGAGGTTTTTAAGACTACATTATTATTTGCTGTTAACTGTAAAGGGAGGCTGTAATCGCGTCATGTGGTTTCAAACACACGTGGCACTTGGAGGATTGACACGAATGAACGGAATGCCCTTTCCTTAGGCAGTTTATGCACAATGGGAATGCCTTAGGGCATTGCGGACACAAACGAAGTCGCTACACGATTCAAATTCCCTAAGGCATTCCCATTGTGCATAAACTGCCTGTGCATGAAGGGCATTCCGTTCATTCGTGTCAATCCTCCAAACGAACTGCACGTGTGAATGTAGTTATCCAGAGCTTTGCAATAATAGCATTTTGGACCCTGGGTTCGAGTGGTATTGGCAACGTACAAGGAAGTTTTACTAAAGTTCTTTAAAGAATTTGGCCGGCCGCTTACGAGACTTTTGCATGCTTGACGTACCTTCATCTGCTGCTTAATGTTGGTAGCATTTATTGAGTGCATATTGGCAGTCCTGCCAAAGGGGGATGTTTTGAAACTCTAAACTTTCTTCCCATCTAGACTTAGTTTTTGCGTCCACTTTGGTGTATTGATTGTCGTACACCCGATTTAAGGCATCCAGTGCCTTTGGGTTATTGGTCTCAGTTATTTGGTATGCTTTGAACAGGTGATTAAATTTTTCCACGTCGCTAAGAGTCGGATCGCTATCTATGAGACTGGTAAATAAATCAATAAAGGTGAATCTTAAGCTCTGAGTAGCATCCAGAAAACTTGGGTAAATTCATTCGAGGTAAATTTTTTTAGGGTCGAGTTAAGTAATGGTGGTCTTTGATTTTGTACATTAGCTGACATATAGAGAGATTTTAGGGCTACACACTTATCCTCAAGCTCAGCTCGCGAGGACAATACCGATTTGGATACGATTTGTTGTTGCATAAACTCTCCCATGCGGTCACTAAACTCTCTAAACTCTCTATGTCACCCTTAACACTTTCAAGACGCGAGAACTTTGCGTACACTTGAACTTTGCTGACAACTTAAACGTCGCTTTGGAGCCATGATGCAATTTTACGCTAAAATGTCAATATAAGCGAATCTTTGCCACCCACTGATTTAATTGAAATTGAATTCTCAAGTAGAAAGCACAGCTATCTAGTGTTGTAATAGGTTATATTGATTGAACTTATTTTAACTTTGGAACTTTGTTATAACTGTACCCAAATTGAATTTGAGCTGAAGTGCAAGCGTGAGCCGTTACTCTGCCGCAGAGAGACAAATTGAACAACTCGAATTCACAAAACTCGGGCTAAGCGCAATTAAGGTGCTGCAACGCTTTCAAAGCTCCCCCTTATCGACGAACTGTATTTATTTTTTTTTATCGTTTATTAACAAAGAAAGAAAGACTTAAAACTAAGTTCTAACAAAAAAAAGAAAAAGTGTCTACTAAATCCCTGTCCCCTGCGGTAATGCCGCTAGGCTTTGCTTCGCAGGGCCGGGATTGGCGTGCTTATGCGCCCCACTACTGATTGGCTAGGCTAGCCTCTAATCTTATGACGGATCGTGACCAACTCGTAGCGGTGGGCGACTTTAATATCCCAGAATTAAAGTGGTCCAACGTCGATAACTCACCATCTTTGTCACTTGTAACTTACCATGACTTCACCGCGGGCATGTTTGACATGTCCCTAGGTCAGATCAATCATGTTAGAAATTCGCTAGGTCGGCTTTTAGACTTATGTTTTGTAACTGATCCTGATGGTACTGCTCTCTCCAGAGCTTTTCCCCTTTCAACCCCAGAGGATCCATATCACCCCACGCTGGAGGTCTCAATCGAAACCACTCCTGGTATCGATCAGATGTCTCCGAGCGTGGTAAATAAGATTCGCTGTTTCCGTAAAGCTGATTTTCAGAAACTTAATACCTGTAACATGTAACCATGTAAGCGGGCAGATGGTAGTGTAGCTGTAAGGAGGTGGCACGCGCTGGTTCCGGCTTTTTGGTCGGTAGATGGGAGTGGATCTCTAGGGTCCTTGGGCTACTCGCTCGCAGTTATCAATCGATTATTTAAAAGAAATTCGCGTGCGGGGGGTTAGTACGTATTGAAGGAAATAGCGGGGAAAGGGACAAAAAGGATTCTTGCATTGCTTTCGACATTCAAATTAATTAAGGCCGTTGTCACTGCGCTGGTGGAGTTGCAGCAGATGACGTAAAGCTGGGCGGATGTTTTGCCACAGCTGTTGCCCACCCATCCATGATCACCAGTTCCGCGAAATAATTATTGGCGATCCCAAAGAAATCGGCTATCTAATTTCACCTGCCATCTTCATCCTGTATGACTCCCACAGATAATAGATTTAGCAATTCATTTTTAAACGTTACAAAATTTATTCATAGTTATAAGGTTGCATAAGGCAAAAAGAAGGGGAAATTAAAAGTACGTATAAAATTAAATGTATTTAATAGATAGGTTATAATCGAAAAAAAGTTAACTTAGAATTTATTTTTCTATTAGTCGGCATAAGGAATAATAATTTGAATTAATAATAATGAAATAGTAATATATATGGCTATTAAGTACAATGTTTATTAAGAGAATCTGGACTTCCACAGCATGTATTCTCTATTATTATTTTCTAAATTTATTTCTTAAAATGTCTTTAAGTGACTTATTTATTTTCAATTCAAATTTAATAGCAAGGGATTTTAATTAACATTGGAAATGTTTTTAATTGTGGAACTCAGCACAAAAAATATAATATAAAAATAATATTCCAAGATTCCATTAATTTTATTAAATATTAATTAATTAGTTATGATCAAAAAAATAAATTCATTTTGCTTTCCTTATGTTTTTGCGGAAGGCCGTAAATTAATATTGGGGAATATATTCAAAAAAGAAAATATATATAAAATCAACAACGTTAGCATTCACGCGCCATAATTTTTTTCAGTGTACCATTGTTCGGTATTTTAATTGCAAACCGCATGGTTCTATTTCACCGTTAGGGAAATAAAAATCTTTCGTGAAAAGCTTTTGGTACACTGAGAAAAATCGGCATAACCACAAAAAAAATTTTTAATTTGGAATAATGTTTTTTTTTTTCTTTTCACTTACATCGAGTTTATTTTCCACGTCCAAAAGATCTTTTGTCGGGTTGAGCGATGAATCTATAATTTTTGGGGTATAAGGGTTATTTTTTTTTTGTTCATGTATATATATATTCGCCAAACTGATTAATATTTCCGAACCATTCATTTTTAGTATTTAAGTAATTAAATAAGAAATACAAAATTAAGGGAACTGGAACCGTTATCTTCTTACATTATTAAACTCCAAGCTCCAAAAAAAATAACTACTACCAAAAATAAAAAACTAAATAAAATTAATTATTCCAGAAACCAACGATGGGCGATGAGTGACGTCATTGGTATGATGAGAATAATTGGGGTGCATATGCTGGCCATTGGCGGGTTTTAGTTAATGAGGGAAAATTTTGGCACATGCACCTTATTTCCATAGAAAATTTTATTTCTCACACCAAGTTAAATTAATCCATCTGATCCCGCGGTGTGGCGCTGCGAGCCCTTCTTAGGGGTAAAACTGGTTAGTTGGGGACTTCTAAACTTATTCCCAATGTAAGAACAATAAAAATTTGATTCTTACTGGGTGCCAATTCGACCTAAAAAAAATAAGTCGAATTGAACAACAACGTGAGGCCGAAAACAAGGGTTTTATTAACCTTAAATTGGCACCACAAAAAAAATTAATTCACTTTAATTGCACTGGGCGCTACTCACTTCCCTCGGCGTATAAGTTTTGGAAACTTATATGGAAATTCTCACCACGTGTTTTTTTTTCTTTTTTCCTGGGTTAAATATATATACTGTGAGTTTAACCGCGATCGATGCGCTTATCTTAGCAGCCACAAGAGAAAGAGAACTTGGCCGCTGCTTATTCTACGCTTAGACCGAAACATAAATGATAAATTCTAGCTAGATAATTGATTATCAGTAGATAAAGAACTTTAAGCTTAACCAAGCTTTTTTGTTTTGCTATTTTTCCTATACCAAACTTAACTAACTGGGGTTTACTTTTAGGCATTTTGTTCTTTTTATTATTTTTTTTAAAACTACAACAAGCGCATTACATTTTCCCCCCCACTAAAATCTAACTTGGGGTGGAACAACACAAGGAAGATTCCCGCTTGTTGTCTACGCTTATGGCTTAAGATCTTTGGCATGGAAATTCCCGATCAGGCGGCCTTGTAGATCTTCTAGCTCGTAGTATACCTTCCCTAATTTCCTTCGCACTCGCGCTTTAAGGTAATTGGGAGCAAGCTTGGAGCTAAACCCTTTTGCGAAATTGCTTTGTTGGAAATTGCGTCGGAAAATTTCTTGACCTACTTTAAAAGAAACCTCCCTGGTTCGTGTGTTGTAGAACCTTTCATTCCGATTACGTTGAGCTATCATGGTATTCTGGGCTTTACTACGTAAAATGTCTAGGGAGTCTTCCTTATTAAATTGGACACTTCGATCTTCTAGCATACCTAAATCTCGTAGTACTTAAAAGGTTTCGCCGTTCGTGACCATGTGTTGACCAAACGTTAGCTAATACGGGCTTGTGTTTATGGCCAGATGAACTCCAGATCGTAGAGCGCAGTTAATGCTACTAAGGTTTTCGTCCCAGTTACTCTGATTTGGGTTTATGTAAGCCTTTATGGCTGAAAGAACTGATCTATTCACTCTTTCCGACGCGTTTGCCTGTGGGGAATAAAATGCCGTATATGTATGTCTGATATTATATTTGTTTAACAAGCAATTAAAAGTTTGCGATTTAAACTGAACTCCATTATCAGAAACCACATATTCTGGAACCCCAAAACAATGAAAAAGATCTTCTTCCAAATATCGCACAATCGAGTCGGCGGTAAACTTGCGGACTGGTTTCAAAAAAGGAAACTTAGTGAGATGGTCGAGCACCACAAATATACCTACATTTCCCGATTTACTTCGTGGATATGGTCCTAAAAAATCAACAAATATCTTCTGAAAGAAACGCTGGGGTATTCCAGTGTTTCCCATAGGAGGTTTAAACGATCGATTAGGGTGTTTCGTGGCCTTACAAATATCGCAACTATTGACAAAAGTTTTTACGTCGTTGACCATGTTAGGCCAGAAATAATATCGTCGGAGCCTTTCTATGGTTTTGTTTATACCCCCGTGGGCATGTAATGGGTCTCCATGAGCAGTCTTAATGGCTTTCGGTACGAGTGGGCGTGGAACCCAAAGTTTCCAGCATTGGTCATCGGAAATTTTGGTATCCTCTGCATGTTCGGAGCGTCGGTATATATGTTTACCTTGGATTTTGAGATCCGGTAGAGAAGAGTTATTAAGTCGGATCTTACTCCTAAGCGAATCGTATTCGGTTGAATCGAATTCGGAGGAATTGACGTCAACTATTAGGCTATCACAAGCAAGGGTTGACAAGTCTTCGGTAAAGGTTCGCGATAGAGCGTCTGGGACTACATTGTGAGTACCTTTTCGATGATGTATCTTGAATTGGAATCCTTGAAGCTTAAGGGACCAACGAGCGAGACGCGAGCTTAGATCTGCCTGGGTCATAAGCCATTTTAAGCCGCATGGTTCTATTTCACCGTTAGGGAAATAAAAATCTTTCGTGAAAAGCTTTTGGTACACTGAGAAAAATCGGCATCACCACAAAAAAAATTTTTAATTTGGAATAATGTTTTTTTTTTTCTTTTCACTTACATCGAGTTTATTTTCCACGTCCAAAAGATCTTTTGTCGGGTTGAGCGATGAATCTATAATTTTTGGGGTATAAGGGTTATTTTTTTTTGTTCATGTATATATATATTCGCCAAACTGATTAATATTTCCGAACCATTCATTTTTAGTATTTAAGTAATTAAATAAGAAATACAAAATTAAGGGAACTGGAACCGTTATCTTCTTACATTATTAAACTCCAAGCTCCAAAAAAAATAACTACTACCAAAAATAAAAAACTAAATAAAATTAATTATTCCAGAAACCAACGATGGGCGATGAGTGACGTCATTGGTATGATGAGAATAATTGGGGTGCATATGCTGGCCATTGGCGGGTTTTAGTTAATGAGGGAAAATTTTGGCACATGCACCTTATTTCCATAGAAAATTTTATTTCTCACACCAAGTTAAATTAATCCATCTGATCCCGCGGTGTGGCGCTGCGAGCCCTTCTTAGGGGTAAAACTGGCTAGTTGGGGACTTCTAAACTTATTCCCAATGTAAGAACAATAAAAATTTGATTCTTACTGGGTGCCAATTCGACCTAAAAAAAATAAGTCGAATTGAACAACCACGTGAGGCCGAAAACAAGGGTTTTATTAACCTTAAATTGGCACCACAAAAAAAATTAATTCACTTTAATTGCACTGGGCGCTGCTCACTTCCCTCGGCGTATAAGTTTTGGAAACTTATATGGAAATTCTCACCACGTGTTTTTTTTTCTTTTTTCCTGGGTTAAATATATATACTGTGAGTTTAACCGCGATCGATGCGCTTATCTTAGCAGCCACAAGAGAAAGAGAACTTGGCCGCTGCTTATTCTACGCTTAGACCGAAACATAAATGATAAATTCTAGCTAGATAATTGATTATCAGTAGATAAAGAACTTTAAGCTTAACCAAGCTTTTTTGTTTTGCTATTTTTCCTATACCAAACTTAACTAACTGGGGTTTACTTTTAGGCATTTTGTTCTTTTTATTATTTTTTTTAAAACTACAACAAGCGCATTACATTTTCCCCCCCACTAAAATCTAACTTGGGGTGGAACAACACAAGGAAGATTCCCGCTTGTTGTCTACGCTTATGGCTTAAGATCTTTGGCATGGAAATTCCCGATCAGGCGGCCTTGTAGATCTTCTAGCTCGTAGTATACCTTCCCTAATTTCCTTCGCACTCGCGCTTTAAGGTAATTGGGAGCAAGCTTGGAGCTAAACCCTTTTGCGAAATTGCTTTGTTGGAAATTGCGTCGGAAAATTTCTTGACCTACTTTAAAAGAAACCTCCCTGGTTCGTGTGTTGTAGAACCTTTCATTCCGATTACGTTGAGCTATCATGGTATTCTGGGCTTTACTACGTAAAATGTCTAGGGAGTCTTCCTTATTAAATTGGACACTTCGATCTTCTAGCATACCTAAATCTCGTAGTACTTAAAAGGTTTCGCCGTTCGTGACCATGTGTTGACCAAACGTTAGCTAATACGGGCTTGTGTTTATGGCCAGATGAACTCCAGATCGTAGAGCGCAGTTAATGCTACTAAGGTTTTCGTCCCAGTTACTCTGATTTGGGTTTATGTAAGCCTTTATGGCTGAAAGAACTGATCTATTCACTCTTTCCGACGCGTTTGCCTGTGGGGAATAAAATGCCGTATATGTATGTCTGATATTATATTTGTTTAACAAGCAATTAAAAGTTTGCGATTTAAACTGAACTCCATTATCAGAAACCACATATTCTGGAACCCCAAAACAATGAAAAAGATCTTCTTCCAAATATCGCACAATCGAGTCGGCGGTAAACTTGCGGACTGGTTTCAAAAAAGGAAACTTAGTGAGATGGTCGAGCACCACAAATATACCTACATTTCCCGATTTACTTCGTGGATATGGTCCTAAAAAATCAACAAATATCTTCTGAAAGAAACGCTGGGGTATTCCAGTGTTTCCCATAGGAGGTTTAAACGATCGATTAGGGTGTTTCGTGGCCTTACAAATATCGCAACTATTGACAAAAGTTTTTACGTCGTTGACCATGTTAGGCCAGAAATAATATCGTCGGAGCCTTTCTATGGTTTTGTTTATACCCCCGTGGGCATGTAATGGGTCTCCATGAGCAGTCTTAATGGCTTTCGGTACGAGTGGGCGTGGAACCCAAAGTTTCCAGCATTGGTCATCGGAAATTTTGGTATCCTCTGCATGTTCGGAGCGTCGGTATATATGTTTACCTTGGATTTTGAGATCCGGTAGAGAAGAGTTATTAAGTCGGATCTTACTCCTAAGCGAATCGTATTCGGTTGAATCGAATTCGGAGGAATTGACGTCAACTATTAGGCTATCACAAGCAAGGGTTGACAAGTCTTCGGTAAAGGTTCGCGATAGAGCGTCTGGGACTACATTGTGAGTACCTTTTCGATGATGTATCTTGAATTGGAATCCTTGAAGCTTAAGGGACCAACGAGCGAGACGCGAGCTTAGATCTGCCTGGGTCATAAGCCATTTTAAGGAGGCATGATCTGTGACTATTACAAAATCCTGTCCTTCGACATCTGCTCTAAATTTTTTTACGGCCCACACAGCAGCATAACACTCCTTCTCGGTAACGGTGTATTGACGTTGACAACGATTTAGCTTCTTTGACATGAAAGCGATCGGCACCTCTGCACCATCTTTATTCACTTGCATTAAGACTGCACCTACTCCTGTGTGGCTTGCGTTGCAATGAAGTGAGAACGGGAGAGAAAAATTGGGGCTGTGCAGTACTGGAGCTGCACACATGCTTGCCTTTATGGACTCAAAAGCCCCCTGGGCTTCACTTGTCCACTCATACTTCCGATTGGTTTTCAAGGTGTCTGTCAACGGGGAAGTAATAGCGGAATAATCCTTAATAAACTTATGATACCATCCAGTCATACCAAGGAATCTTCGAACCTGCCTAACCGAACGGGGTGTTGGGTAATCTCTTACTGCAGCTATTTTATCAGGATCGGTACTAATAATACCATTACCTATCACGTGTCCTAAATACTTTACCTCTTTCCGACAAAATTTACTTTTCTCAACATTAATTGTCAGATTCGCCCGAGCCAGGTTGGAAGCGACTACCGATAAGACTTCAAGATGTCGCTCGAAGGTATCGGAGACAATGAGTAAGTCATCTAAATATATAAAAACCTCATTACGTAAGTCGGCTGGAACTATTTTATCCATAAGTCGCGACATGGACTGCGGGGCATTAGTGAGTCCAAATGGCATGACCACAAATTCATACAACGGACGTCCGAATACTGAGAAAGCGGTTTTATCGCGAGATTTCGGGTCTAGAGGTATTTGCCAAAAAGCATCCTTTAAATCGAGGCTAGTAATGAATTCAGCTTTTGGTAATCTACTTAGGATACCATCGATTATCGGCATTGGATATGCATCCTTTACGGTGACGGAATTCACCTTCCTACTATCTACGCAGAGTCTTACTTTTCCTGGTTTCTTCACTAACACTACTGGAGATGACCAAGAGCTATTAGATTCTTGAATAACTCCTAATTCGAGCATTCGATCGAGCTTGTCATACATAAGTTTTTCAATTGCCGGCGACACGGCATAATGTCGCTGCTTAATCGGTTTAGCTTCTCCCACATCGATCGAGTGTGAAATTAACGATGTACGTCCTAGTCCCTGTTTTGAAAATGACGGGAATAATTTGATAACATTCTGCAATGAATTCTGTTGATCCTTAGAAAGTTCTCTCATACTTGGATCGCTGATGGAGGCTAGATTAAGATTTTTGGTTAACAGATGCATTGGGAGTAAGTCAAACGCAGTCCAAAAGTCAATTCCCAGATATAAGTCTTCGACTAATGTAGGCACTAAATAAAAATAGAGGGTATTTGTCTCTCCTCTGTAAGTAATGTCAGTTGAAAATTTCCCGACTATAGTTTGACTTTTTCCGTCAGCAGTTTTGATTTTGGAGGTCAATAACTTGTATTTAATGTTTTCCTGAAGTAAATCGTTTGCAAACCTACCACCTATGCAACTTACTGAAGCACCAGTGTCCATTAACCCAACTACAGACTTCCCACAAAGCATCACTTGAGCGTGAGGACGTAAGTCAAGAGGATTATCTAATATGGATGAAAGGATTAATTTCTTTTCTATTTTACATTGTTTTTTAAAATAGTTATAGGGAATGGTATATCCCTAGTTATAGGGAATGGTATACATTTAGGTTGCGGTAGTGGGCCTACAGACGTGAGGTCGTCGGAAAGTGTTACTCTGTATTGGTCGCTATGCTGATTAACTGTTTGCGTGCACTTTTCTGTGGTGCACGCCCTTGGTAGTTTTTTTGAGCGTTTGGGTTACAAGTCCGACATGTAGGTTTATACGTATCGGCCTTCCCACAACCATAACAGAATATTTTTCGATCAGCCAGACATTCTTGATATCTGTGACCTTTAGCGGCACAGTTCCAGCAGGAAACATCAAGCGCAGACAGCTCATATTCATCCTGACCTGAGTCCTCATCTGATGAAGGTGCCACCTCTGGGTTCTGAAGAGAATTGACTTGTCGCCTAGGATTGGGTCGAGAAGTCGATAGAGAATTCGGTTTTGAGACAGTTCTTAAGAACATTTCTCTTGTGCGGACCACTTTTCTTAACTCCTTGAGAGTAGTTGTAGGAACGTACAATATTTCATGTTGAATTTCCGGTAATAAATTATATCTTAATGTTTCCACTAGGGAAGCTTCAGATAGTGGGGTTGAAAGTTTGTCGGCTAGGGCCGCTATGACACCATAGAAATCGTCAAACAGTTCATTATGACGTTGCTTGCGGTTTTCTATTTCTGACCTAATACTTCTATCGGTTCTATCATCGTTAAATTGTCCACGAAGGGCCTGACACAGACCTGGCCAGTTAAGTACTGTGACACTTTTGTGATATCGCCAAAACCATTCGCTAGCACTGCCCTCGAACAAATTACTGGCATATTTGGCCGTTAATTTAAAATCCCCCTCTAAAGTTTGGATTGTCAGAGCCTCTACACGATAGATAAAGTCTTCAACTGACATAGAAGACCTTCCAGTGAATCTGAGTTTCCAATTTGCCATTATTTGGCTTACCCGATCGGGTCGTACTTCATAATGATTTGGATGAGGCAACTGAGTTGGTAATCCTATGAACGGTTCTGATCTTGTTTCCGGTGGATTCTGTGATGGCAAACCCGATTGTGCCACCAATGGCCTACAAGATGGAGATTCATTGGCTGATCCAGCTAAACTACTATCACGAAGGCAACCTGAAAGTGCTTGGATTATCTTGTTAGTCTGATCGGTTAAGCTAGAAGCTATCATCTGAGTTTGTTCTATCATGGCTGCCTTTATTGCTTCGGCAAGAGTTGAGGGTACCGTTTCAGCCGCATTGGTGGGTTCTTGCGGTTGGTTGGTGATGGTCTGAGCCATATTGTTCGAGTCTAAATTAGGAACCTCTGACTGTTGTACGGCAGCCATACGTTTTGTTTGGAGTCGAGTCTGTAGAGATTGAGATGTTGAAGCCATGAGGGTGCTTGTAATAGATAATCGATCTGAACTAAGGTTTTCAACAGACGCTGAATTAGATTGGGTTAGTTCCTGCTTACAGACGGGACACCTTTTTGACTTTCCTACTTTGGAATTGTAACACGCACGGTGAAAGATATGCCCACAAGATGTAGTTAATAATTGCGCTTGGTAAACTATTATTTCGGAGCAAATAAAACAATGTTCTCCTGTATCACTCGTATGAGACAAATTCTCCGTGCTATGGGATAACACCATTTCGGGGTTTCCTTAATATAATTTGGTTACCTAGTAATTTTAGAATTTAATTTTACTTCTAACCTACTATGTGAAATACACTGTCATCAACATCAGAAGAATTACTTTATAAAAATAATAATATAAGAATATAAGAATTTAAGAGTTAGAAATTCGAAAGAAAATCTGGGAGTCACACATTCTGCTTCTGGCTGGTAGGAAATAATTTGTATTTTTGTCTTTTTACGAACGAAAGTGTTGCAAGATCCTAATTATTTTTATACTCGTTAACCTCGTAACACTTCGGCGGTCCATCTTCCGAATCATTGGACATCTTCCAGAAGAATTTTCAAGGCTTTGAATATAAGGATTGTGCCATGGCCATGAAGGATTTGGTTGGAAAAGTGTCTGCATCAGACAAAAGGTATTTTCCAAGTCCGTATACTCTTCGAGCCACAACAGGGAAATAGGTTAGAGAGGATATTCTGTTGGGAAGGCGCCTGCAACAGACAAAGATATATTCCAAATCAGATTTATCTCTCAACCACAACGGAGAAAAGCACATGATGTAAATTTTAAGGGATGACTGCGGCCTGAAATCCGCCAATTCAATTACGCTTAAACTTTACCATCTCTGCCTAAACCCGGAACTAGGTTAAGCCGCGTTGTCTCCGGAGTTATATCCAATTAAAGATGTAACGCATCCAGGAAGTCGGAGCTTAACCACAGTATCTACATAGTTATAGGAGTTAAACACTTGGCCTTGAAGTCTATGAGAATTTCTTGGATCCGAAGTGCCATCCGAAACTAACTAATACGTACGGAGTATATGTCGGATGGAATGACATAGGTATCTTAATTTTTGTACATTTTATTTTCTTGGGCAGCCTTAAACGGCTGGCCCCACGTTGGGCGCCATTTTAAATAATATTGTAACATGTAACCATGTAAGCGGGCAGATGGTAGTGTAGCTGTAAGGAATTAATATTTCCGAACCATTCATTTTTAGTATTTAAGTAATTAAATAAGAAATACAAAATTAAGGGAACTGGAACCGTTATCTTCTTACATTATTAAACTCCAAGCTCCAAAAAAAAATAACTACTACCAAAAATAAAAAACTAAATAAAATTAATTATTCCAGAAACCAACGATGGGCGATGAGTGACGTCATTGGTATGATGAGAATAATTGGGGTGCATATGCTGGCCATTGGCGGGTTTTAGTTAATGAGGGAAAATTTTGGCACATGCACCTTATTTCCATAGAAAATTTCATTTCTCACACCAAGTTAAATTAATCCATCTGATCCCGCGGTGTGGCGCTGCGAGCCCTTCTTAGGGGTAAAACTGGCTAGTTGGGGACTTCTAAACTTATTCCCAATGTAAGAACAATAAAAATTTGATTCTTACTGGGTGCCAATTAAACCTAAAAAAAATAAGTCGAATTGAACAACCACGTGAGGCCGAAAACAAGGGTTTTATTAACCTTAAATTGGCACCACAAAAAAAATTAATTCACTTTAATTGCACTGGGCGCTGCTCACTTCCCTCGGCGTATAAGTTTTGGAAACTTATATGGAAATTCTCACCACGTGTTTTTTTTTCTTTTTTCCTGGGTTAAATATATATACTGTGAGTTTAACCGCGATCGATGCGCTTATCTTAGCAGCCACAAGAGAAAGAGAACTTGGCCGCTGCTTATTCTACGCTTAGACCGAAACATAAATGATAAATTCTAGCTAGATAATAGCTCCGCGTTGTCTCCGGAGTTATATCCAATTAAAGATGTAACGCATCCAGGAAGTCGGAGCTTAACCACAGTATCTACATAGTTATAGGAGTTAAACACTTGGCCTTGAAGTCTATGAGAATTTCTTGGATCCGAAGTGGCATCCGAAACTAACTAATACGTACGGAGTATATGTCGGATGGAATGACATAGGTATCTTAATTTTTGTACATTTTATTTTCTTGGGCAGCCTTAAACGGCTGGCCCCACGTTGGGCGCCATTTTAAATAATATTGTAACATGTAACCATGTAAGCGGGCAGATGGTAGTGTAGCTGTAAGGAGGTGGCACGCGCTGGTTCCGGCTTTTTGGTCGGTAGATGGGAGTGGATCTCTAGGGTCCTTGGGCTACTCGCTCGCAGTTATCAATCGATTATTTAAAAGAAATTCGCGTGCGGGGGGTTAGTACGTATTGAAGGAAATAGCGGGGAAAGGGACAAAAAGGATTCTTGCATTGCTTTCGACATTCAAATTAATTAAGGCCGTTGTCACTGCGCTGGTGGAGTTGCAGCAGATGACGTAAAGCTGGGCGGATGTTTTGCCACAGCTGTTGCCCACCCATCCATGATCACCAGTTCCGCGAAATAATTATTGGCGATCCCAAAGAAATCGGCTATCTAATTTCACCTGCCATCTTCATCCTGTATGACTCCCACAGATAATAGATTTAGCAATTCATTTTTAAACGTTACAAAATTTATTCATAGTTATAAGGTTGCATAAGGCAAAAAGAAGGGGAAATTAAAAGTACGTATAAAATTAAATGTATTTAATAGATAGGTTATAATCGAAAAAAAGTTAACTTAGAATTTATTTTTCTATTAGTCGGCATAAGGAATAATAATTTGAATTAATAATAATGAAATAGTAATATATATGGCTATTAAGTACAATGTTTATTAAGAGAATCTGGACTTCCACAGCATGTATTCTCTATTATTATTTTCTAAATTTATTTCTTAAAATGTCTTTAAGTGACTTATTTATTTTCAATTCAAATTTAATAGCAAGGGATTTTAATTAACATTGGAAATGTTTTTAATTGTGGAACTCAGCACAAAAAATATAATATAAAAATAATATTCCAAGATTCCATTAATTTTATTAAATATTAATTAATTAGTTATGATCAAAAAAATAAATTCATTTTGCTTTCCTTATGTTTTTGCGGAAGGCCGTAAATTAATATTGGGGAATATATTCAAAAAAGAAAATATATATAAAATCTACAACGTTAGCATTCACGCGCCATAATTTTTTTCAGTGTACCATTGTTCGGTATTTTAATTGCAAACCGCATGGTTCTATTTCACCGTTAGGGAAATAAAAATCTTTCGTGAAAAGCTTTTGGTACACTGAGAAAAATCGGCATAACCACAAAAAAAATTTTTAATTTGGAATAATGTTTTTTTTTTTCTTTTCACTTACATCGAGTTTATTTTCCACGTCCAAAAGATCTTTTGTCGGGTTGAGCGATGAATCTATAATTTTTGGGGTATAAGGGTTATTTTTTTTGTTCATGTATATATATATTCGCCAAACTGATTAATATTTCCGAACCATTCATTTTTAGTATTTAAGTAATTAAATAAGAAATACAAAATTAAGGGAACTGGAACCGTTATCTTCTTACATTATTAAACTCCAAGCTCCAAAAAAAAATAACTACTACCAAAAATAAAAAACTAAATAAAATTAATTATTCCAGAAACCAACGATGGGCGATGAGTGACGTCATTGGTATGATGAGAATAATTGGGGTGCATATGCTGGCCATTGGCGGGTTTTAGTTAATGAGGGAAAATTTTGGCACATGCACCTTATTTCCATAGAAAATTTTATTTCTCACACCAAGTTAAATTAATCCATCTGATCCCGCGGTGTGGCGCTGCGAGCCCTTCTTAGGGGTAAAACTGGCTAGTTGGGGACTTCTAAACTTATTCCCAATGTAAGAACAATAAAAATTTGATTCTTACTGGGTGCCAATTTGACCTAAAAAAAATAAGTCGAATTGAACAACCACGTGAGGCCGAAAACAAGGGTTTTATTAACCTTAAATTGGCACCACAAAAAAAATTAATTCACTTTAATTGCACTGGGCGCTGCTCACTTCCCTCGGCGTATAAGTTTTGGAAACTTATATGGAAATTCTCACCACGTGTTTTTTTTTTCTTTTTTCCTGGGTTAAATATATATACTGTGAGTTTAACCGCGATCGATGCGCTTATCTTAGCAGCCACAAGAGAAAGAGAACTTGGCCGCTGCTTATTCTACGCTTAGACCGAAACATAAATGATAAATTCTAGCTAGATAATTGATTATCAGTAGATAAAGAACTTTAAGCTTAACCAAGCTTTTTTGTTTTGCTATTTTTCCTATACCAAACTTAACTAACTGGGGTTTAATTTTAGGCATTTTGTTCTTTTTATTATTTTTTTTAAAACTACAACAAGCGCATTACATACCCTTATCGATACATTTGACTGGTCTGATATTCTGGCGTGCACTGATCTTAATGTCATTTTAGAAAAATTTTATTTTACTTTAAATAAATGTTTTGACTTATGTGTGCCTTGGAAATATCCTTGGAATGTTTACAAGGTGCCTTACTAACTTAAAAAATACAAAAAATAAGCTTTTACTTAAATATAAAAAAACCTGCAGTAGTGTTGATTTCTCAAGATACCTACTAGCTCGGTCGAATTTTACCGTGCATAACGCTGAATGTTATAGGAATTATATTGACCGCTGCCGGATTCAATTTACTCAGGATCCAAAGCAGTTTTATAATTTTGCAAACACTTAGCGTAAACACGTATCTTTTTCACCCCTGCTTACGTTTGAAAATTCTTCTGCGACTTCGGATCCGGCCATTGCCGATCTATTCGCAGAATTTTTTCAAACAACTTATTCTCCTCATAAATTGACTGATCAGCCTTACGCATATAACATTCAAGCAGCAAATCTAATTTTCTGTCCGTTTTTTTCTGAGAACAACTTATCATCTGGTCTTTTAAGGGTAAAACCCATTTATTCGCCAGGCCCCGACGGAGTACCAGGCTGTGTGCTAAAATACTGCGCCAGGGCTCTGTGCAAACCTCTTCTAAGACTTTTCAACTTATCTTTGGAAACCTCGATTTTTCCCCTTAAGTGGAAGGAATCATTTATAATTGCTCTACATAAAAAAGGGAAAAAGTCCGAGGCTGCCAACTATAGAGGCATCTCTAAGTTGTCGGCAATTCCAAAGTTATTTGAAAAATTAATTACCCCTCATTTGCAACACCTTTGCTCTTCGATCATCACTCCTTGTCATCATAGCTTTATTAAGCGTCGCTCCACCACCACAAACTTATTGGAGTTGACATCCTTTGTCATAGATGGCTTTTGTAAGGGATATCAAACCGATGTAATTTACACAGACTTCAGCAAAGCATTTGATTCAGGTAATCACACACTCTTGTTGAGTAAACTGAATACGCTGGGTTTTCCTAAAGACCTCTTAACGTGGATTTCCAGCTACCTAGATGGAAGGACACAAAGAGTCTTATTTAAAAACATACAGTCCCGTCTGGTCCGTGCTACATCTGGCGTCCCTCAAGGAAGTCATCTTGGCCCGTTATTATTTACGCTTTTTATAAACGACTTGCCCCCTGCTTTAACGAACTCTCTAGTTCTTATGTATGCAGATGATGTAAAGCTTTGTCTTCAGTATAAATCCATCTCTGCCCAATGCAGTCTTCAGTCTGACCTTGATAACTTTCAAAAATGGTGTTTGGCTAATGATCTAATACTTAATGGATCAAAATGCAAACATATGTCTTTTTATCGTTCTTGCCCTCTGCAAGCTACTTATTCTATTAATGGGATTGCCTTAGAAAAATTAACCCAGGTTAATGATCTCGGCATCCTATTAGACATCAAACTTAAATTTGCCGACCATATTTCCTTAATGGTTAATAAGGCTAAAGGAGTCCTTGGTTTTATCAAAAGGTGGTCAAAAGAATTTAATGACCCCTATATAACCAAAACATTATTTATTTCCTTGGTCCGTCCTATACTAGAGTACGGTTCATGTGTCTGGAGTCTCCAATATGGAGTACATAAGGACCGCATAGAATCCGAACAAAAGAACTTAAATTAAACATTCCTAATAGAAGGACTCGAAACTTTAGTCCTCTGTACCTTAGCCGTTGTAGTTCGACATATGCACTGCATGACCCTTTTAGGGTATTATGTTCGAACTACAATGGTCTCTACTCTATTACATCTCTTTCCTGTCCCTCTAATTTAAAATCTAATTTAAATTCTAATTTAAAATATAGAATTTTAAATTTCCTTACTAACTCCTCTTAGCTTAATAGTTAACAAATAACTTAATATATTCTAAAAAATCGTTTCTTGAGCGCCCCTCGGTCGTCTGGGCCTCTAAGCTTTATGATGAATACAGGAATGCTAGCTGATGCTCTTATTGATGCACAAGCCATTTCCAAATTCTGAAAGACCGGAAAAAAAAAAAATAAATAATAAAGAAATGACTCATGAATATGCAAAAAAAATTAATTAAAGAATATTTATGCACCAAAAAAAGTGTTATCTATTTTCCTTGTGAAATGGACTTTATAACATTTCAAAATGCTTTTATATAGATTATCTGCCCAAAAAACTTATCCAAAGTTATGCAAACCAGTACAATATTAACAGATGTCAAAACATTCGCCGAATTAAATGAAATTGTCCTTAAATCTCACGTAGAATTATTACATCCAGGAATAGAAAAACAAACAAGCCCTTTTAAAGAAAAATTTTATTTTCCCGATTATCAGAGATTAATTCAAAATATTATAAATGTGTGTGAAATTTGTAACCTCGCTAAAACAGAACACAGAGATACAAAATTTAAATTTGAATTAACGCCAGAAACCCTTAGCCCCAGAGAAAAATATACCCCGCAGGTATCATCTTCGTCTTCGTCGTCTACATAGTCTTCGTCAAGCTATTCGAGGGCTTCGCATCCTTCGAATGACTGAACTACTAGACATTCTTCCTTTCGCCGTCCAGCCACACGGTAAAGGGGTTTCTTTGATTTTTTATCGAAGGTTAGATACATTGTAGATACATTTTTGTGAATTATTTCGTGCCGAGTAGCTGATTTTTGTGAAGCAAAATACAACCCACACGTTTTGCATATGAGTTTTTGAAGTTGGCTTTGTACCGACGACAATTCAAGTCGTAGGGAATCTGGAGTTAAAGAGGGGAGTGTGATATTAGCACATTCAATATATAAAATGATGATAAAGCTTACCTGCAAATATTTGTTGTGTTTATTTACTGATATCACGAAAGCTCTGCGTTGTAATAGGTCCAGAAAATTGCCCTTCTCATTTTTCTCGGAAGAATTTGAAGAATCAGGTAGAATTTGAAGTAATCCACTTCTAAATTCTCCACAACATTCTTCAGAACGGCATTTCACAATCTGAAGAAAGTATTCACTCTCACAAACATGTTCTTGATACCAGTACTGATCTATGTCTCCAGTTCTGCCTCTTCTTCGTTACGTAGACAATATTTGGCAGTCACAGAAAAGTCATCGAGAACCATGTTCAAAATTTTTTTCCTCTAAGTCGAAGTGTGGTTCTGTCTTGGTTATCCAAATGGCTTCCAAACATGTCGTGCGGCAATATCAACCCAGACAATTCCCGGCTTAGTGGGGCCATTCTCCTTTCGACTCGGTTAAAAGCACTTCTTCCTGAAATAAAAATGGATTTTACAATATAATTTAGCTATTACTAAGATAAAAATTTTACCTGGAGCATTTGTTGTGGCAACAAAAATTGCAACCAAATTGTATGCCTTAAAATGTTGTACTGCATTGGAAATAACCTTCCCATACATGGGATTTTCATTAGGGCCACCGGAAGTTATAATCACCACAGGCTTAACTAGTCCTTCATCGGTCTTGCTATTGATTTAAAAGACTCTAGTTTCACAATACTGTCGAAATCTCTAGCATGAGTTCCAGCAGTAGATGAAGAATGCTTTCCACTTCTAATGCTTATAAATGTGGGGCCAGAGTAACCAACAGCTTTCGGGTCTCCCATTTTTTGTTGACTTATAATTACCCCCGCATAAACTGATGGGATTAGCTTATGCCTTCTATATGACTTTTTCCTTCAATCGAGGAAGAGCTTCTGGGCAATTGTCTTAGATAGGTTGCGGTTCTCGACAAGTTAAACCCTTCTTTTTTGAGCTCTTCATGGAGATCAGACAAGGTTTTCACACTTCTAACAAGGTTAGTGCGCCTCCTTTCAACAGCTCTACTGATGAAAGGCTATCATGATGAAAGCTCTACTGATGAAAGGGTAAACATGGCTATCTCCAAAATAGTTTTATGGAGAAGCGGTTGATCAACTTCGATTGGGGGCCTGCCGGCTGTAGATCGTTGGTTACAAAGACTTTTGGCTTCAGGAATTTCCTCGAATAGGCAGCTCAATTTTTGTTTTTTATTCTGCCTGTATTTATTTTGAGCTTCTGCAATTTGTTGCTTGCGCTTGAGGCTTTTCCTTTCCTTTTCAATTTCTTGCCTAGTTTTAACAAGCTCCTTTTGGATTTCGCTAGCGTTGTTGAATTATTTGCCTGCGCCAGAACTGCTGCTCTCTCAGTTAATGATACAATATTTGCCTTTTCTTGCGCAGGCTTTCTGTAGCTTCTTTCGCTGTTGACATTAGTTTTTGACTTTTTATCTACAATAGTAAAGTATTTAAGTGGTTAAGTTGGTCTGTTACTTAATATTTGGGGATTATTATTTACTTACCCTGATCACTCCATAGATCTAAATAGAATTTTCATTATCGATCGCTAAAAGAGAAACATCGTTTTTGGGAGTTCATATATTCTGTAAATAATTAAAATGTTCTGTAAATAGCACATGTATGAATGCATATGTTTAGCGAACTAAATTAAATATATTTAGAATATCGTAATTGTTTTATAATTGTTCTTTTTTTGCTGATTTCCATATGGCCGTTGCTTCCTTTTGGCAATCCGACGGTCTTTTATCTGGACATCGAAGCTTGTACGATTTAAAAAACGATTGAAATAGTTCACTTAGGTTTGATTCCATTGCAAAACACACGAGCACATGTCACAACCGAAACAGATTACGGTAAATTCCATAATTTCATAACGTACGGCTGATTTTCGAAACACAAAAAATAGAATACTTATTACTTATTGACGGAGTAATCGGCGCACAATCAAATTTTGAATAAATACTTTTAACAACAAAATGTATATAAAATGATTACGTAATCATTGTCCAAGACCCTCCCTCTCCATATAATCAAACATAATCATTTCCTTATAAAAAAAAAAAAATTATAAAAATCGAATGGAACAAACTTGAGAATTTGAACATTTGGATCAATTTCAATATCTAAATGAAAAATTAAATAGAGAAATGAACGGATTCAAATCTGTACAAGAAATTACAGAACACATAGAAGGCATTGAATTAGGAATGCCATTTACAAAAATAGGTAAATTCAACCCAAAGCTCCTAAAACATGACCCGCTTAAACATATTAATTCAGAAAAATTGTTAAATATCAAAACATCCACTTGGTTACAAGTTAAAACTAACGAAATATTGATCATTTCTCATATTGCTCGTACTATTATTAAAACCCCCATTTATAAAATCTTCCCATATCCGGATCGGAATCAGAATAAAATAACCGAAACATTGCATGATAAATATTACATAAAAATTCAGCAAGTCTTTAAAGTAAAAACAAAAGAAATAATAAATAAATGTAAGTAAAAACAAAATATATAGTAAATAATAAATGTATAATAGGTCTCTTAAGACTAACAAATACAGAATGTAGGTATACAAAAATTTACAAGAACTTCGAATTAAATTATATTGAAACCAGCATTACATGGATTTTGCCAAAAACTTTGCTAAATCAGAATTTTATAAATAAAGATTTAATTGCCGAAGGAAACAATATAATAAAAGCATTCAACTGTTCTATACAAATAGAAGATGTAATAATAACAAATACTTTGCTTGATTACACCCGAACTATTTATGTAAACAACAACATAACTATACTCGAACCTTTATCCTATATCGTAGCTAAAGAAATATTCCAAAACCATTTAAAACAATATTTTACAGCCCAAACAATTTTATTAATACTACTAGCAATAATAATTATTATTATAATCATATATTTGATTTATAAATTAAAAAACATCCCAAAAAGGGTAATAATTAATTTTAAAAATCAAAAGGTTATTAGTATTATTAACATGACCTACAGTAATGACCTACAAACTAACCGCCTGAGGACAGGCTAAATTCTTAAGGATGGGGAAGTAACATATCAACAAAATTTCTTTAAGTGTATATCAGTAAATTTTGTAAACCGAAGCTGAAGGCTTTTGTATTGAAAATACAAAGCTGCAAATAGCCTCATTCCAATTCCGGATTTCCATTTTCTAAGAGTCACTTCAGATTGAAAACCAAAACAATATTTGGATAAATCAAATCTCAAATCTTTCAAGCCAAAGACAAAGCCAAAGGCAAATGCAGAGATTGAAAATATTGTTTATAAAAGCTATAAGTGGCCTGTATTTACGGGTTGGATAACTCTCCCCCTTCTAAAATGGATCGTCCCGATTCAATATGAAATTCGTTTAAATGATCTCTTCATTCTGTTTTCGTTATGTGTTTCCAACATTTTCTCTTGATTATTTTCAAAAGTTGAGGAATGTTATCGTGCTCTAGTTCGTTGTAGAATGAATGCTCTGATTATATTCTAGAGCGGCTCTTATTACTATTTCAGAAAAGTCAGCTAAATTAAATTCTTCAACGCATCGAGCTAATTCTGTTAATGTAGAATGTGCCCTTTCAACTTGTCTTTTTGACTTGTCTGCGTAATGTAAAGTTTAATTGCACCTTTGTGCGAAAGATTTAAATTGGGGAATTGGGGTTTCCCCAATTGGAACTTTTATTGGGTGCCTGTTATATTTTTTTTCGTTACAAATCACACAATTTTTAATATATTCTTTTAATTTTTTAAAACAGTTTGGCCAATAATATAATTTACTGATCTGTTTGTAGTTCTCTTCTAGCCCCCTATGAGCACGGCTGTGTGTTTCTTCTATTATTATAGCTTTATCTTCCTCGTTTTCCACGTCTTGTAGAAAGATTCTTGTTAAAAGGAATGTGTTTGTGAAATTATTTTTTAATGGTAATTGAATTTGAAATTGGTTCTCTAAGGTACAATGAGTTCTTACCGTAATGTTAGGTGGAAGATACTCTTAATATAGTTATTAAATTTTCTGGTGTGTCAAATTCAATTAAATGTCGTGTCCTGTCAAAGATTTTCAGTGACTCATGTATTTTCTACCTCCCCGTTGTTAATAACAGTTGTTGTTTAAATTGATTTAAGAATTTACGGGTCTCTTGTTTTACATTTTCAAAACTACTTTCAGCTGAATGCTGTGTGTTCTGATCTGAGTCAGACAGGTCTGTTTGTTCTATATCGCTGTTAGTAATATTATTTATCTGAATTCGAGATATTGCGTCGGCTACAAAATTTTTGGAACCGGGCTTATATATTATTTTCGGTGTAAAGCTTTTTATGAAAGAATACGATCCTTTTATATCTACGTTAGGATTTTTATCCGAAATTGTGTAAGATAAGAATTGATGGTTGGTTTGAATTTCAATTCCAATAACTTCGTATACGTAATTTCTTCGATTTTTAAAGCCCCGTACTATCGCTAAAAGTTCCTTCTTATTAGTTGCATAAGCATGTTTTAGACTACGTTTTAGAAATAAAAGTAATAAGTTTTCCTTCTTGAGATAAAACTGCACAAATTGCGACGTCTAAAGCGTCGGTGGTCAGGGTTAATTTTTTTTTTATAGTCCGTTTGAAATAGTTTTACTTGAGCAATACGATTTTCTTTGGTCTCGTTAAAAGCTTTTATAGCTGGTTTATCCAATTGAATTAACATTGTTGACATTCTTTTTTAAATTTTGTCATTATGACCTCCAAGATATTTTGTTAGAGGTTTGGCTATGAAGGCGTAGGCGTGAAACAAAATTTCTATAATAGCCCGTAAGATTTAGAAAACTTCTTAGTTCCCGAATATTTTCTGAAAGCGGATATTTACTAATGGTTTCAATTTTCTCTGGGTCTGTCTTGATGACGTTATAGGACACGATGTATCCTAGAAAATGGGTTTCGCGTTTAAAAAACTTTGATTTTTTTAAGGAGATTTTCAGGTTTGGCCTTAAAATAATATAATATTTATAATTTTGTTTAGATCTGTATAGTGTTGTTCAATTGAATTTGAGAATATTATAGTGTTGTATATATAGACATGACATGTTTTCCCTATTTGTTCTCTTAGAATATCGTCCTTTGATCTTTGAAAGACTCTTGGTGCATTTGGTTATCCGAATGGCATTCCCTCAATCTCTTTTCCCTCAATCCGCCTAATTGGTCGGTACCTATATTATTTATTTGATTTTTGACGGTATTTACTTCGTCGGCACTTTCAGGATTTTTAATACCCAAGATATTTATATTTTTATTGACGGATATTTCTACGTCGGCGTTCTCAGGATTTTTAATTCCCAAGATGTTTTTATTTTTATTGACGGATATTTCTACGTCGGCGTTCTCAGGATTTTTAATTCCCAAGATGTTTTTATTTTTATTGACGGATATTTCTACGTCGGCGTTCTTAGGATTTTTAGTTCCCAAGATATTTTTTTTTTGTTGACGGATATTTCTACGTCGACGTTCTCGGGATTTTTAGTTCCCAAGACATTTGTATTTTTGTTGACGGATATTTCTACATCAGCGTTCTCGGAATTTTTAATTCCCAAGCTTTTCTCACTATTTTCAACAAATAATGAATCTGTGTTTTCGGTACCATTATCATCAAAATACTTTTTTATAATAAATTCTTTTAATGGAAGAATATTATTTTCTTCAATTAAACGTATTTCATTTTTCTCCTCATTATCATAATATTTTATCTTCTCCTGTTTCCCATTATATTCCAAGATTCCCTTAACTATATGGTATTTATTTAAGCTCCAATTTTTCTTAATTTTTCTTCTTAATAAATTGAATCCAATTAGAATATCAGATTCTAAACCTTCGATTTCATAAAATAATTGTTTGGTTTCAAATATATTTATTAAAGCCTAATAATTGAGTAGCTATGAACTGTTACGTTTTTGTATATTGGTAGCTCGTTTTTATTTTCCCAAAAATTCCCCTTTTTATGTAACAAGCAGTGGCTCCTGTATCTATTAAAACTTTTAGCTGCTTCTTGGTTTTTCGATCTATCCTATTTAAATAAGGCATTCCTTTGTAGATGTCTGGTCTAAAAAATGGTCTTCATTGATATTTTTTAATCTGGTTACTTTATTAGGTGGCTGACTTTCTGTTCCATCTGATTCCCTTTTTTGAGCTTGAGTTTGCTCTCTATTTTTATTTGTGTTATAGAAATTTGAACGATTTTTATTTTGATAATAATTATTATTGTATCTACCTTGATTATCGTTTGCCTGCCAATTATTATATCTTCCTTGGTTACTATTTGCCAGCCAATTTTGGCTCGGCTGCCAATTGTTATTACATTTATTCTGGAGTTGAATCGGTGGATCAACATCCAGAGGCTCGATAGCTTGTTGCTTTTGATTATTATTTTGATTATTATTTTGCCAAAAATTTCCCTTTTGTGGCCAATTGTAATTTTGGTTATGATTAAAATTATTTCCCATTTTAGTGGTATTATTATTTTGTCGTATTTGATCAAATCGTAAGTTGTTTCCCCGATATTTACTTTCATTTTTAAATCCATTAAACCTATTTGCGAATTGAGCACGGAAGTTTTTTGATTCTGATTCTTGGACCTTTGTCAAAGCATTGGGTAAATCTGGTGGATTTAATGAGAAAAGAGTTTCTGAAATAGATCCTTTCTGAATAGTTTCTGAATAGAGCATTTCTCCTTATTAAATTGTTTGTTTCTTTGGTAATTACACTGTTCTTTCCGTATGTCATTATGGTTTTGTTTATTAGTAAGTAACATCGTTATCGTTATAGTACTCAGTAATTGTCATTCGTCCTTGCCTGAGGATACTTAGTTCTGACATGTATTGGTCGTTTGTCACTATATATAAAGTCCAATCGGGATAAGATTGCTTTAAAGTTTAAAACTGAGCCATGATTAATAAGAGCATCATGGGCAGCTCCCATAATTTTATTTCGTAAAATACTTAAGGCGTTAAATTTTGTTCACTTTCAATTTTATAGAGACTTATTACAGTTTCTGCAGCTTCCCTCCAACCTACATATTGTGTTGGTTCCCCTGTGAAACTTGGTAAGGATTTTACCACTTCAAGTGTTGTATCGCATTTTATAGCTGGGCCAATTGTTTGTGTTTTATAATCTTCCACAGTTTTTGCATCTGTGGCTAGCCTTCTTTCTAAACATTCTACTTTCCTGCTAACTTCATTCAATTGAGCGTTTATTAATCTGTTTATCAATTCCACTGTTAAACCGCCGTCTGTGGCTACACTCCCTGCAAAAAAAATTTGGTGATGAACCTCCGGTTGCCATTGTTAAATTTAATTCACAAAAGCTATTTATCAAATCTTCCAGATTTATTCTTTATATTATTTGTAAAATCGCGAATCTTACTTTTTGCAATATATAAATCTTATATATTTTTTTCTCTAATTCACTGATCTTAAATTATAACCTTTAATTTTTTATTATTTTAAATTAATTCCTAACGATATTGTCCCGTTGGGGTCTTCCTTCTGTGTGGTTGGTGGTTGATCGTCATTCCTTTATACAGTTGATTAATGGATAGAGAATGTCCTGTCTACCTTCCTTTTGTTGGAGTTGTCTTTTTATTTGTTTTTGTTGTTCTTGTTTTTTTTTGTTTTTTTTTTGTGCGTTGATTTTTTTAGGTTTGTGTTCTTGTAATTGTTTGGTTTAAAATTTCGGCCCACCTTTATTTTAATTCACTCTTTATGGATTATTTCATTAATTAATTTCATTAATAATTAATTGGTGGATGTTTTAATTTTTCCACTAAAACTGTTGAGTTGTTGACCGCGCGAGTTCCGTTTATGTTTAACTTATTTTTTATTAAACAATTTTTTTTGAGCTTTATGTGACGCGGCCCCACGTTGGGCGCCAGTTAAATTGTTTGTAGTTCGGTGAATAAAAAAAATGTAAATTTTATTTTTTAATTATACAACTTGGTGTTAAACCTTTATTTATTAAACTTAATTATTACAAAACACTTTTGATTTTTTTAAAATATTTATTGTCAACCGTTTGCGGTCTCGGTCAAAATAGGACTGGCTTCTTAATTCTTAATCTGATCCAAAGAACCATCCGTTGTGTTTAGATTAAAGGCTTAAGATGAAAATGTCGCATCTTATTGTGAAATTCGATTAAGCTGATCGATGCAATTTGGTGGGTACTTGAAACGCAAAACGGGTTATTGATTGGGCTTCGGAGGGAAGCTGATGTTTACTTTTGATTTTAATTTGTTTATGGGGAACCGAGATCGGACCTCAGAGCCAAAGACAAAGCCGAAGGCAAATGCAGAGTTTGAAAATAATTTTTATAAAATTCATAAGTGGAAAACCATAAGTGGCCTGGATTTATGGGTTGGATAATTGAGCCAAAGACTAAAGCAAATGGCAAATGCAGAGATTGAAAATATTGTTTATAAAAGCCATAAGTGGCCTGGATTTACAGGTTGGATAACTCTCCCCCTTCTAAAATGGATCATCCCGATTCAATATGAAATTCGTTTAAATGATCTCTTAATTCTGTTAAAAAATGTTTAATAGATTTTTCTGGTTCAGGCCGATGTTTTTTGGTTACAATAATATAGCATTTTTGTATTTTATAATAAGTGAAAGAATCAAATATATAATGATTAAAATCAATAAAATAAATGTAAATGATAGTTATTAAATTTTCTGGTGTGTAAAATTTAATTAAATGTCGTGTCCTGTCAAAGATTTTCAGTGACTCATGTATTGTATACCTCCCCGTTGTTAATAACAGTTGTTGTTTAAATTGATTTAAGGATTTACGGGTCTCTTGTTTTACATTTTAAAAACTACTTTCAGCTGAATGCTATGTGTTCTGATCTGAGTCTGACAGGTCTGTTTGTTCTATATCGCTGTTAGTAATATTATTTATCTGAATTCGAGATAATGCGTCTGCAACTACATTTGTTGTACCGGGCTTATATGTTATTTTTTAAAACTTTGTATGAATGAATACCATCCTTTCATATCTATATGAAATTGTGTAAGATAAAGATTGATGGTCGGTTTGAATTTCACGAGAATTTGCTTCCCGTGTGTGTAGGGGGGAGTGGTTCCGCAAAACGATTCCAGAAAAATTAGAAGTCGGGGGCGTCTTCGGTTTCAGTGTAAAGAACGCGTTCAGCTTTATTGGCTGCGTACATCGAATTGATCTTAAAAACTAGTGAAAAAAAAGAGATCGCCGACAGCCAACGAGCGAGAAGAGAGGGCACAGAGGGGCGAGTGTGCACGCGCTCTTTAGCGTGGGTGCGCTCTTTAGCGCGGGTGCGCTCTTCAGCGCGGATGCGCTCTTCAGCGCGGATGCGCTCTTCAGGTGAGTGGCCCCTCACCTAAACATTCCGCCCCCCTTGCAATCGCTCGGGTTGCAATAGCTCCCTCGATGTTATGGCTGGTGGCAGGCTCCGGACACGACCCATCCAAACACGGTGCTCTGGGCCACTGGCAGTCCGTCCTGGATCTTCAGGAAGCCCGGTTGAATAATCCGTGGGTACATATCTGCGCCCAGGATGACGGAGATTGTCGCTGGCAGATGGAATCGCTCATCCGCCAGGGTCACGCCTCGGAAGTGGGCACGCACCGCCTCGCTCAGCTCCCGGGACGGCGTACGAACTCGCACGTGAGGCTCGATCTTGAACATGACCTCCAGCCGAACGCTATCATCGGTCGTTGACCCCACGGTGGCGGAACACACCTGTTCGTCCCCCACGCTGGTAGTGGGCAGCCGGAAACACGCTGCGAGCGAGGCGTCGATGCAGCTCGAGGGCGTGCATGGGTCGATAAGCGCCCCCGTTTCGAAGCTCCGGGTCCCGGTGTCGATCCGCACTAGTGCAGTCGGCAGCACGTTGACGCTGTTCCGTTGCAGCAGCGATGAGAGGGTAGGCGCAGCGACTGCGTCCAGGTGCGGATGACGCGGGCGGATGAGCGGTGGTTGGCAACCGAGTGACGCTGAGTGACGGAAACTAGAAGACGTTCAGCCGACGTAATCTCATTAGCGGTCAGGTGCTCTTCAAACGAGGGTCGAATCTTCCGCGCGCGCTGGATGAAGCGATTAACATAGGCAATGACTCGTAATGCCTTGTCGAGTGTGGAAAAACGCTCAAGGAGATCTTCGGGGGGTACTTTCGCGACATGGACCTTGACTGCTCGCTTCTCGAGTTCAGTCACGGGGGTATCATAGCCTTGAGTGGGCCAGTCGCTGCGAAGCCTCTGCAGCCAGTCAGGACCGTGCCACCACAACTGGTTATCTGCAAGATCTTGGAGAGCTACGCCCCGGCTAGCGAGATCCGCAGGGTTATGCTCGGAGCGGACATGTGCCCATTTCTGCACGTCGGTGAACTGGGTGATCTTGGTCACCCGGTTGGCCACGAACGTTGTCCACTGGCACGCTGACTTATGCAGCCACGCGAGGACAATAGTCGAGTCGGTCCAACAGTATAGGGCAGACGCGGCCCCTGGCATTTGTGGCAGAACGGCGGTGGCCATCTCGGACAACAACAAGGCACCGCACAGTTCTAGTCGAGGGAGCGAAACCGTCTTAACTGGGGCCACTCGAGTCTTTGCAGTCAGCAGGGTCACTATTACCGTGGACCCGATTTCGACACGAACGTAAATTGCTGCGCCGTACGCCTTCTGTGAAGCGTCGCAGAACCCGTGGTGTTCGACCTTTAGGTGTGGTCGGAACGTGACCCATCGAGGAACACGAATCTGATCGAGCACCGAGTAATTCTTTAGGAAGTCAACCCATCGCTGACAGAAATCTTGAGGGAGGGCGTCATCCCACCCTAGATCCAGAAGCCAAATGTCTTGCATGAACATTTTTGCCCGAACAATGAAAGGAGCGAGCCAACCTGCTGGATCGAACAATTTGGCAATTTGGGAGAGGACTTGGCGCTTTGTGAAAACCGAGCCGGAAGTCAATTCTGGCGGGACAAAAAAGAATTCATCAGTCGTCGCTTTCCACCGCACGCCGAGTGTCTTGGCCGTGCTCTCTGCATCGATGTCGAGAAAGTCAGCTCGGAGACGGTGATCGATCGGAATGTCGGCCAGGATTGCCTTGTTATTCGACGTCCATTTCCTAAGTGGGAACCCTGCTGACTCTAGGGCCCCTTTCAGCTCCCGAATCGAAGCTTGGGTTTCAGTTTTGGAGTCTGCCCCCGCGAGAACGTCATCAACGTACATAAACTGCCGGATAATTTGGCTTGCCTGCGGATACTTCGACTCTTCGTCGTCAGCGAGCTGTCGCAGCACACGGATCGCCAGGAACGGGGCACAATTGACACCGAAGGTTACCGTTTTCAACTCGTAGTCGCGGATATCCCCATCGGGATTGCGAAACAAAATACGTTGGAGCGGAGTATGCTTGGGGTCTACCCAAATTTGCTGATACATCTTCTCGATGTCGGCGTTGAAGACAAACCTAAAGTACCGCCACTTTAGGATTTGAATCGTCAGGTCGGATTGTAAGACCGGGCCCGCATAAAGAATGTCGTTCAGACTGGTCCCGTTTGCGAACGGGCTCGAAGCATTGAAGACCACTCGCACCTTGGTGGTCGTGCTTTCGGGCTTGAAGACTGCATGATGTGGAAGATAGTAGGTAGCGGAATTGCTCGCGGGAGAGACCTCGGTCATGTGGCCTAAGTCGATGTACTCCTGAATTACCGAGTCATAGCGGGCCTTAAGGGGCGGGTCCCTCTTCAGGCGCTGCTCGTTACGCAGAAACTGAGCAAGGGCAAAGCACCGTGAAGCCGCTAGCTCGGAACCCTTCTGCCCGGGGTCGCGTAAGGGGAGCGTCACAACGTACTTGCCACACTCGTCTCTTTTCGTCGTCTGGACAAAATTGTGCTCGTAAACGGAATCCGATTCCGAACTTATCGGTGTGGGCACATCTTCCACCTCCCAGAATTTGGTGAGGAGCTGATCCAGTGAGTCACCGAGGCGGGGGGCCACTCGTGTGGAAAAAACGGACACGCTGCGGGGATTGGCTGGAGATAATGGGCCTGTCAGCACCCATCCAAAAATGGTCTCCTGACCGAGAAGCGACCCGCATATGTTAGCCTTGGCATTACCGAGGAGAATGGACGGAAGAATGTCAGCTCCTATTAGTACATCGACTTGGGAGCTCTCAAAGAAGTTGGGGTCCGCCAGGGGAATGTCGGGCAGCCCCTTGAGACGATCTCGCGGAATCGGGTATGATGGCAGATTTCCTGCCAACTGCGGCAGAACGTAGGCCGCAGTCTCTAATTGTAGCCCGGGTCTAGACGGCGACCGAATGGAGAAATGGCACAATTTTGTAGACTGCGCGGAAATGGTCTGATTAAGGCCGGAAACTTGGGCTTGAATCGTCTTGAAGGGTGGTTTGACGAGGTTGAACAGTCGTTCCGTTATGAAGGTCGCTTCGGACCCTGAGTCTATCAGAGCTCGTGCCTGGAAGCTGCACCCCAAATGGCACACGTTGATGAGGGCCGTGCCTAGTAGGACGGCTCCTTACCCGGAAGCGAAACACACCTGCACAACCGACTGATCCTCTGAGCCGTTTGTGCTTCTGGCAGTCTGTGCGGGTCGAGCCCTTGCTGTCGTAGGCGGACTTGGAGTGGTGGCGAACGGATTGCCGCGGTGCAGAAGGGTGTGGTGTCGGCTGTGACATGTGAAGCAGGTATGGGCGGTCGTTCAGTCTCGTTGCTGGTGCCCTCGGGCAAAACAGTTCAAACATAGCTGCTTTCCAAGAACCGCGGACATAAACGAATGGGGTGGTTCTCCCTCGAACAGAGATCGCAACCCTTGGGGCCCGGAACCACTCGAGTCTCGTAGGAGTGGAGCCTTCGAGCAGGGGCAGTAGGAGTTCCCGACCTTGGCGGAAGTTGCCCGGAGCCACTAGGTATGACGTCGTCGATCGCTTCCAGAGTGCGATGGCGCTCTGTCAGGAAGTTGTCTAATTCCTTCCATGTTGGAATTTCGGCCTTGTTATGAACGGATTGCTCCCACATGGAAAGTGTGACTTTGGGGAGCTTTGACGAAATCATAAACACCAGGAGGCAGTCCCAAGCCTCAACATTGATGGCGGACATTGCTAGGGCTGTCAGACAACTCTGAATGGTGGCTTGGAGCTCCTTCAGCGCGACCCCGGACTCTTGAGAAATAGCCTGGAGGTTGAAAAGGATTTTCAACTGGCTATTGACCAGTAGCCGCCGGTTCTCAAAGCGGTCTGTGAGGCTTTGCCAAGCGACGACAAACCCCTCATGGGTAAGCGGAGCCTTAGAGACAATGGCGTGGGCGTCTCCACTTGTTTTGGACAGTAAGTGGAACAACCTCTCTACCGGGGTGAGCCGCGAGTTTTGGATGTAAAGGGCCGTAAACAAGTCTCTGAAGGTGGGCCACCGAAGATAATCACCCGCGAAGACCTCGGTATCCACCGGAGGTAACCGGCAACCTGTAGACGCGGGCGTGTGTATATTGACGGAAGTCTGAGTGGATTGGGAGGCAATTTTCTCCCGAAGCTGGGCAATACACCTCGAATAGACGGAGTAACAGTAGCTGTACTTCGATTCCAGCACTGTCGAGATGGCCGCATTTTCGTCGGACTCGGCTAGCAAATCGGAGCAGCTCTGATAGCTTTTCTCCACCTTCTCCCACAGTGCCCGAATTTGGTCCCGATGGACTTCGCACATGTATCGGGAGCCCACTTCCGTTTCTCTGGCGGCCGGAGTATTTATGTTGGCCTCAAATTGGCTAACTCGATCTGAAGTGGCGATGAACTTCTTCAGCGCCACGTCGACCGCACCTTGAGCCATTTTTGCAACGGAACGAGTCTGCCTCTGTGAAGGACCGGAGATCGTGTTGACGGATTCGTCACTCTTCGCCCTTGGAATGGCACTGTACGCCTTAGGCTTTAAAAGAGGCGTCCGCGGAGAAGCGGATTGAGATCTCTCCAAACGGATGGTTGGGATCGGACGTGGCTTTTGGTCGTCTCCCGTGGGCATTCTCAGACACCAATTCGCTGGTCAGCGCTTGCCGACTGACTTGCGCAATAGCTGGCTCGTACGAAGCGGTAGCCGGTCACTAATGTGATGAGACCGGTGAGATCTCGGACGAAATGCGATTGCAAGGCCAAGTGGGAATTAGTAGCGCCGATGTCGAGAGGAACGTCGGATGCGGCACAATTCGGATGTGGGAGAAACTTCAGGAAGCCAGAAAACCAGATGGGCCAAGGCTTGTCGAGATTCTAGGCGGATGTTGCCAGATGCTGAATAGAAGCAGCGTTAGGAAAAAATGACGGAACGGAAAATGGATAAGGACCGGAAAATTCGTTCTCGTTCGGAAAAATAATTGATGACTGTCTATATATGTATATTTCGACCAGTATGGCTCGTACGTATGTAAATATTTAATTCCTAACTATTTTCGAATTGGCGGAGCCGGAAAGGTGGACTTGACCTAGGCTTGAATTTAACACAAAGAGAAAATAAATAATTAATTTTTGCCTAATTGTCGGATTTAATTATTATGGAGACAGACGGGTGGGGATGAAAATCTCCAGTTTTAATCAATTGAGGTTAATTATCCCGAAGTTGGAACGGTGGAATTGAAACCGCGGCTCGATTCTGACAGAAGATCGACAAATAAATTATTTATTTATAATTTTTTGATAATTAAATTTTCGACGAGTGGCCGGAAAGGTGAATTAAAAACCACTGGCCCTTTGCTCGAACGGAAAATAAGACGTCAATAAATTTTCGTAGTTATAATTATAAATACATGAATTTATAATTAATTGATTTTTTTTTTTAATTTATTTGGTTATATATTTCCTGAAATTGGAGGCAGAAAATATTGAGAAATATATGGGAATACATGCAAGTAGGGCAAGGGCATGTGGGACATATGATGGCACAGTGGAACGTCGATAAGTGGACTGTATGGTTAAATTGTATCGGTTATATATTTCCTGAAATCGGAGGCAGAAAATATTTGGAGATATGTGGACATGCATGCAGGTACGGATATATGTATGTAAGGGCATGTGGGCATATGTATGTTGGCACAGTGGAGCGTCGATAATGTGTAACGGCGGAAACGGAAAAGTTATGTGGTGTAAAAAATTGGGGATGAAAAACCAATATTACGACAGCGGCGGACTGTTCGGTGAACTTGGAGATTCCCGGAACCACTTCACACCGGCTGGCCAATATTAATTATGCCCTTTTATTTTTATATTTTTTTTTTATTTTTTTCACCACACACTTTCACTGTTCACTTGCCGATTTTTTTTGCGGATTAATTGCACCAATCACAATGTATGTGTGTATGCATGTACATATGCCTCGACCGTTGGCGAGCGAACGGATAACGGAAAAGCCAAAAACGGCGAGGAATATGGCGAGGCACACACAACGGAGATGGATGGAAAATTTGGTAATTTTTTGTCTTAGAAAAGTCTCAAGCTGCCGTGGTGTCGGAAAACTCGGACTTGGAGTTGACACGGAGGGAAAAACAATCTTGCAGCAGTGTGAACGAAATTTTATGTTCGGACCACTGCTGAAGACCGGCAGAGAGACGGAGACGGAAAAAATATGTCTGTTCTAAAAGGAATTTGCATATTTATCATTGAATGCTCCTTTTAAATATAGTGAACTATCTTTTCCCTCAATCCGCCTAATTGGTCGGTACCTATATTATTTATTTGATTTTTGACGGTATTTACTTCGTCGGCACTTTCAGGATTTTTAATACCCAAGATATTTATATTTTTATTGACGGATATTTCTACGTCGGCGTTCTCAGGATTTTTAATTCCCAAGATGTTTTTATTTTTATTGACGGATATTTCTACGTCGGCGTTCTTAGGATTTTTAGTTCCCAAGATATTTTTTTTTTGTTGACGGATATTTCTACGTCGACGTTCTCGGGATTTTTAGTTCCCAAGACATTTGTATTTTTGTTGACGGATATTTCTACGTCAGCGTTTTCGGAATTTTTAATTCCCAAGCTTTTCTCACTATTTTCAACAAATAATGAATCTGTGTTTTCGGTACCATAATCATCAAAATACTTTTTTATAATAAATTCTTTTAATGGAAGAATATTATTTTCTTCAATTAAACGTATTTCATTTTTTTTCTCATTATCATAATATTTTAACTTCTCCTGTTTCCCATTATATTCCAAGATTCCCTTAACTATATTTATTTTAGCTCCAATTTTTCTTAATTTTTCTTCTTAATAAATTGAATCCAATTAGAATATCAGATTCTAAACCTTCGATTTCATAAAATAATTGTTTGGTTTCAAATATATTTATTAAAGCCTAATAATTGAGTACCTGAGAGTCCCATATGTGAGCGAAGAAGTTCAGCGATTCGCCAATAGGTACGTGGAAAGGCTGGACCGACATCCTAACCCTGAGGCCATCAATCTTTTGGACAACAGCTACACCACAAGGAGGCTGAAACGGACCCACCCATTGGACCTCTGCCACTCGGGCGAAATAACTTGAATTCTATCGCTAAGGTTTACTGTTAAAATTAGTTTCCTAGGATAAGCAAACATTGTACTACTCAATATTTCATTAAGTTAAGGTCCCATTATAAAATTTAATTATTGTCCATATCTCCGGACAGATTTTAAATATAACTATTGATTGATTGATAATAAAAAAAAAAAAAAAAAATAATTGAGTAGCTATGAACTGTTACGTTTTTGTATATTGGTAGCTCGTTTTTATTTTCCCAAAAATTCCCCTTTTTATGTAACAAGCAGTGGCTCCTGTATCTATTAAAACTTTTAGCTGCTTCTTGGTTTTTCGATCTATCCTATTTAAATAAGGCATTCCTTTGTAGATGTCTGGTCTAAAAAATGGTCTTCATTGATATTTTTTAATCTGGTTACTTTATTAGGTGGCTGACTTTCTGTTCCATCTGATTCCCTTTTTTGAGCTTGAGAGAGCAACTCTATTTTTATTTGTGTTATAGAAATTTGAACGATTTTTATTTTGATAATAATTATTATTGTATCTACCTTGATTATCGTTTGCCTGTCAATTATTATATCTTCCTTGGTTACTATTTGCCAGCCAATTTTGGCTCGGCTGCCAATTGTTATTAGATTTATTCTGGAGTTGAATCGGTGGATCAACATCCAGTGGCTCGATAGCTTGTTGCTTTTGATTATTATTTTGATTATTATTTTGCCAAAAATTTCCCTTTTGTGGCCAATTGTAATTTTGGTTATGATTAAAATTATTTCCCATTTTAGTGGTATTATTATTTTGTCGTATTTGATCAAATCGTAAGTTGTTTCCCCGATATTTACTTTCATTTTTAAATCCATTAAACCTATTTGCGAATTGAGCACGGAAGTTGTTTGATTCTGATTCTTGGACCTTTGTCAAAGCATTGGGTAAATCTGGTGGATTTAATGAGAAAAGAGTTTCTGAAATAGATCCTTTCTGAATAGTTTCTGAATAGAGCATTTCTCCTTATTAAATTGTTTGTTTCTTTGGTAATTACACTGTCCTTTCCGTATGTCATTATGGTTTTGTTTATTAGTAAGTAACATCGTTATCGTTATAGTACTCAGTAATTGTCATTCGTCCTTGCCGGAGGATACTTAGTTCTGATTCGAGAACATGTATTGGTCGTTTGTCACTATATATAAAGTCCAATCGGGATAAGATTGCTTTAAAGTTTAAAACTGTGCCATGATTAATAAGAGCATCATGGGCAGCTCCCATAATTTTATTTCGTAAAATTGTTAAGGCGTTAAATTTTGTTCACTTTCAATTTTATAGAGACTTATTACAGTTTCTGCAGCTTCCCTCCAACCTACATATTGTGTTGGTTCCCCTGTGAAACTTGGTAAGGATTTTACCACTTCAAGTGATGTATCGCATTTTATAGCTGGGCCAATTGTTTGTGTTTTATAATCTTCCACAGTTTTTGCATCTGTGGCTAGCCTTCTTTCTAAACATTCTACTTTCCTGCTAACTTCATTCAATTGAGCGTTTATTAATCTGTTTATCAATTCCACTGTTAAACCGCCGTCTGTGGCTACACTCCCTGCAAAAAAAATTTGGTGATGAACCTCCGGTTGCCATTGTTAAATTTAATTCACAAAAGCTATTTATCAAATCTTCCAGATTTATTCTTTATATTATTTGTAAAATCGCGAATCTTACTTTTTGCAATATATAAATCTTATATTTTTTTTTCTCAAATTCACTGATCTTAAATTATAATCTTTAATTTTTTATTATGTTAAATTAATTCCTCACGCTATTGTCCCGTTGGGGTCTTCCTTCAGTGTGGTTGGTGGTTGATGGTCCTTCCTGGATACAGTTGATTAATGGATAGAGAATGTCCTGTCTTCCTTCCTTGATTTTATTAATGATTTATTGATTTATTAATTTTGTGTTCTTGTAATTGTTTGGTTTAAAATTTCGGTCCACCTTTGTTTTAATTCACACTTTATGGATTATTTCAATAATTAATTTCCATTTACTTTGTTGTTAACGATCACTGTCATTTGGTAGTGTCGTTTGGTGGATGTTTTAATTTTTCCACTAAAAATGTTGAGTTGTTGACCGCGCGAGTTCCGTTTATGTTTACCTTATTTTTTATTTAACAATCTTATTGGAGCTTTGTGTGACGCGGCCCCACGAGTTGGGCGCAACTTAACTTTGTTGTTTGTCGGTAAATTAAAAAAATATAACTTTTTATTTTAAATTATAAAACTTTGTGTTAAACCTTTATTTATTAAACTTAATTATTACAAGAAACTTTCGTTATTCTTAATTATTTTCTGTCAACCGTTCGCGGTCCCGGTCAAAATAGGACTGGCTTCTTAATTCTAAATCTTATCCAAAGAACATCGGCCATGTGTTGTGTTTAGATTAAAGGCTTAAGATGAAAATGTCGCATCTTATTGTGAAATTCGATTAAGCTGATCGATGCAATTTGGTGGGTACTTGAAACACAAAAGGCGTAATTGATTGGGCTTCGGAGGAAAGCTGATGTTTACTTTTCATTTTGATTTGTTTATGGGAAACCGAGATCGGATCTCAGAGCCAAAGACAAAGCAAATGCAGAGTTTAATAATATTGTTTAGAAAATTCATAAGTGGAAAACCATAAGTGGCCTTGACTTATGGGTTGGATAATTGAGCCAAAGACAAAGCCAAAGGCAAATGCAGAAATTGAAAATATTGTTTATAAAAGCCATAAGTGGCCTGTATTTACGGCTTGGATATCTTGCATATGCGGATATGACGCAAGAAATCATCCGATTGCCTATTGACTTCCTACTGTTATAACATTTTCTTTCATTTACGTCTTTAAGGTTTAGGCGAAACGTGTTCGATGGCCCACAAGTTTGAAGTGCAACTTATTGTGTTTTGACACTCTGTCAAGAGTGCCGAAAGATCGGCATACTATTGAATATCCTACGGCCAGCAGCCGTTTCGCTTTCTTCGCCGGTTTGGCCTGGCTTTGCTTTCGGGCTCGTGTCCGTGTTGCCAACAGTTCAACATTTGTTTCGTCCGAAGACTCGTGGTCTGCTGACAAAAGCCGATAACTGCTGATAACGGGAACTTCTGCGACCAGGTTGCCGCCTCCAGTGAAAGTGAATCCATATTCGGCGAAAATTGAACTCCAGAAACAGACTCTATCGCCTCAAGAATTTAATTAGAATTTAATTACACGAAAAACTTGATTGTGACCCAGAGCATATTTCGGCCATTATTCAGTGAAATAAAATGTAACTAATCGAAAATTTCGAAAATATTTGAATATACATTTGCTTTCTTTAATGAGCCATATTTTTGAGTAGAGATTTTAGCAGGTCGCCTTCATTATTAATAAACAAAAGATTGGATTTAATATAAGAAATGGAAAAAAGATAGTAACATAACATAAATAGGTTCGCAACTCGTTTACTCCTCCATGGAGGTTTTAATTCGTCCAGGTTCCATTTTATTGGAGTACAGTTGAAGTAAGAGATGATTACGTGATGAGTCATTAAAAGTGCCGAATAAAATAAAGCGCCGAAGAGAATTAATTAATTAAAGTACAAAAAGTAACCCTTATCGTCCCTATTCATATATAGTACTTAGTACAAAGAACCATCTAGTTCCGAAAAATATTTGGTTTAAAACAAAAATAATAATAAAAAAAAATGTCGAAGAACTACCTGCTTACCTGCACACTTACCTGCTCCAACTTTATGCTCAACTGGATTGGCGGACTCGGCCACTGGTGGTGATTGTAAAACTTTGGGCCCAGTACCACGACATCAACGACGCCAAACGGATGACCATTTCTAGCTACTCGCTGGTGCTAATGGTCCTGCACTATTTGTTTATGACAATGCCACGTTCGAACGCGTCAAATACATATTCGTGACCTCCGGTCGCTGCTTGGAGGTGCTGTTGTCCACACCCTGGACCTGGCTTCCATGTTTCGGCCAATTGCAAACGTTCACAACCATCAGGCCCATCGCACCATGTCCGCAGTCATCTGGATTGCAGGAGCCGTACCGTATCAGCTGACAGTACAAGTTCGGATATTCCTTTGGGTTTAGGTGAAGCGACAAGTACACACGTTGCCTTCTAGGCCACAATTTACATTTAAGATTGCAGATTGTAGTCACATTATCGGTGCTCCGTTAGGGTTAGTTGATAAAAAACGTCACATGAAGTCACATAAGTTTTCAGTTACGTGTACCGCTTCAATAAATTAAAAAAAAAAAAAAAACAAATATTTCGACTCTAAATTCACAAAATGTTAAATGAATAAATTACCCTTGACAAATTTTTGTGTTCCCCAATCTGTCAAAAGAAAAATTGTAAATTGCTACCTATTTTCACAATTTATACAACGTCAAGGTGCATTCGCAAAGTAAATTTTGTTTTATCTAAAACCTCTTTAATCATTGTAAACATCCACCAAGGTGAACGATTTTTGTCCCTCATGTGGTATGTATTTCTATTTAAAAAGAGAATAATGTACTAAAAGTGTAAGCACCCAGGTTCTGTTCAATAAACAAGTTAGCTCTCTCGTTGCCATGGACACGGGCTACTGGTATCATAATACATGGTATCATACATAATTGTATAATTTTATCATGACTGGTATAATAAGGACTTATATTCCCATTACGAAATTAAAAAATGTTTATGTTTATTAATTTAAAACAAGAAAGGAAAGCTAATTTCGGGCGGAGCCGAAGTTGATATACCCTTGCAGTTAAAACCGGATATATATCGCAAACATCGGATATAGTGGCCGATCCTTATGAGAATATGATAATATAACCCAGTTTATTATAATACAAAATTTAAAACAAGTCCCAAACTTCTATCTTTAACAATACCAAAGTTGGTATTTCTACCAAAAACCATTTCCGATCGTTCAGTTATATGGCAGCTATGGGATATAGTCGGCCGATCCTAATGAAATTTGGTAGGTTGGATCAACTGATCAAAAAAAGAATCTGTACTAAGTTTCAGCTTTCTATCTTCAAAAACACGAAAGTTGGGTCATTTTCGATCGTTCAGTTATATGGCAGCTATAGGATATAGTCGACCGATCCTTATAAAATTTGTCACGTCGTATTATTTTGCCAAAAATAGCTCTTGTATCAAATTTGAACTCTCTAACTCTAAAAACACCAAAGTTATACCATTTCCGATCAATCAGTTATATGGCAGCTATAGGATATAGTCGGCCGATCCGGGCCGTTCCGACTTATATACTGCGTGCAAGAAAAGAAGGGTGTGTGCAAAGTTTCAAGACGATAGCTTCAAAACTGAGAGACTAGTTCGCGTAGAAACAGACAGACGGACAGACAGACGGACAGACAGACGGACAGACGGACATGCTCATATCAACTCAGGAGGTAATTCTGATCAAGAATATATATACTTTATAGGGTCGGAGATGTCTCCTTCACTGCGTTGCACACTTTTGACAAAAATTATAATACCCTCTGCAAGGGTATAAATATAGTCCATAATACCGTACCTTTATGTGATACCTTAAATAACAAAGAAAAGTGAAAGGAATGCCCAATAAACTTTTTTATTAACTGGCATCTGTGTTACACATTGCTACACCTATTACAACTTTCAAGGGCGACCTTGTCTGATTCGTCAAAATGAAGTCCCTTGCTGGCAAAAAGGCAATCGCTGTTGACGACCTAATTGTGTTATTAATTTTAAAAGATTTAAGGTTATGCTTATTTTTGACAAGTTTTCGTAGCAGAAACAAGAGGAAAGGCTAAACAAAACAGTGCCGGCAATTGCTATTATATTGCGCAAGAATATTAGGCAAATAATGTCAAAGGAGCTGCGACCATAATGACAGACACTTAACATGGACCTTTGATGGACACTTCTGGATGAGATAGTCAAGGGCATTGGAGGAAAACTTGAATGAGGATCCACCCGGTTGAATGATGGGCCGACAGTCAAATCAGCGGAAATGTTTCAGGCCATTTATCCTTGGGAAAGTGTCCTCAAAAGTGCTTTCAACAGTATTTAAAAAAAAAAATCTTTAAAAAAATATTTTTAAAAAAATCATTTACCTTCAAAATCAAATATAATGAATTTTTAATTGATTTTCCGTTGGGGCTTGCCATCAATGAGGCCTTAAGCTGGCAATTGAAACTGTCTGAGAAATAATTACGTACAGAAAAAGGAAAAATACAAAGTTTAAGAGCTTTAGAAAAGGAAAAATTTCTATTCACCTTTTTGACACGTTTGATAATAGATAATATTAGATAATATTAGATTTATTTAGATAATATTTAGATAATATTCAAATAATATATAGATAATATTCATATATTTATTCAAATAACGACTAGACACCTGAATACGTGGATCCCAAAAGCGCAATCAAACCACAATCCGTAAAAATTTAAGCTTCCCCCAAAGGTCAGGCTTAGAACCAAAAGTCCGAAGGACTTGTAAACAAAGAGACAAACAGAGCCCATAAAAATTACTCTTCTACTCACCTCACGAACTTCAGAAAAATAAGCGAATCGTACTCCCGTACTAAATCGTAGTTCTCACTTGGAAAATCCTATTAGATCCTAAGCTGGCACATTATCTTCAGCAAGGAAATGGGAGAGATTGTTGGCTTTAGAGATCCCAAGTAAAATAGGATTACGGAAAATTCTAATTTCGAAGAGAGGTTGCCTGTTATTAAGTTCTGGCCATTATACCTTGGCAAATATTTATCCATACGTAAGGTGGCACAAAAAACAAGAAAGGAAAGCTAACTTCGGGCGGAGCCGAAGTTTATATACCCTTGCAGTTAAAACCGGATATATATCGCAAACATCGGATATAGTTGGCCGATCCTTATGAGAATATGATAATATTTCCCAATTTATTATAATACAAAAACGAAACCTAAAATTGTCCCAAAATTCTATCTTCAAAAACACAAAAGTTGGGTCATTTCCGATCGTTCAGTTATATAGCAGCTATAGGATATAGTCGGCCGATCCTAATGAAATTTGGTAGGTTGGATCATCTGGCCAAAAATATAATCTGTATTAAGTTTCAGCTTTCTATCTTCAAAAACACGAAAGTTGGGTCATTTCCGATCGTTCAGTTATATGGCAGCTATAAGATATAGTCGGCCGATCCTTATGAAATTTGGCATGTCGTAATGGTTTGCCAAAAATAGCTCTCTTGTCAAATTTGAATTCTCTAACTCTAAAAACACCAAAGTTATACCATTTCCGATCAATCAGTTATATGGCAGCTATAGGATATAGTCGGCCGATCCGGGCCGTTCCGACTTATATACTGCGTGCAAAGGAAAGAAGGGTGTGTGCAAAGTTTCAAGACGATAGCTTCAAAACTGAGAGACTAGTTCGCGTAGAAACGGACAGACAGACAGACGGACAGACAGACGGACAGACGGACAGACGGACAGACGGACAGACGGACATGCTCATATCAACTCAGGAGGTGATCCTGATCAAGAATATATATACTTTATAGGGTCGGAGATGTCTCCTTCACTGCGTTGCACACTTTTGGACAAAATTATAATACCCTCTGCAAGGGTATAAAAATACCAAAAGAATTTGGGAGTGGGTGGATGCCATAGAATTCTGGGAAAATATTCTGGGAAAAATTTATTTCCGCCGGTCATAAAAGTTACCGTAAAAAATTTTTGCATACTTTTATCCAGGAAATTACAATAAAATTAATAATAAAAACTGTGATTCAATTTTTATTACAACGAGAAAAGCAAAGCAAATTCAATGCAAGTATCGGCCGGATACATGCGAGTATCTCAGAAATACAATGCACCAGAGCCTAATAACTGAGCACAAGCTGATTTCGAGTGTCTGTATGGGCCAAATAAAATCAAAACAAATCACAACAAGAGAGGAAAGCTAATTTCGGGCGGAGCCGAAGTTGATATACCCTTGCAGTTAAAACCGGATATATATCGCAAACATCGGATATAGTGGCCGATCCTTATGAGAATATGATAATATAACCCAATTTATTATAATACAAAATTTAAAACAAGTCCCAAACTTTTATCTTTAACAATACCAAAGTTGGTATTTCTACCAAAAACCATTTCCGATCGTTCAGTTATATGGCAGCTATGGGATATAGTCGGCCGATCCGGGCCGTTCCGACTTATATACTGCGTGCAAGAAAAGAAGGGTGTGTGCAAAGTTTCAAGACGCCAGCTTCAAAACTGAGAGACTAGTTCGCGTAGAAACAGACAGACAGACAGACAGACGGACATGCTCATATCAACTCAGGAGGTGATCCTGATCAAGAATATATATACTTTATAGGGTCGGAGATGTCTCCTTCACTGCGTTGCACACTTTTGACCAAAATTATAATACCCTCTGCAAGGGTATAAATATAGTCCATAATACCGTACCTTTATGTGATACCTTAAATAACAAAGAAAAGTGAAAGGAATGCCCAATAAACTTTTTTATTAACTGGCATCTGTGTTACACATTGCTACACCTATTACAACTTTCAAGGGCGACCTTGTCTGATTCGTCAAAATGAAGTCCCTTGCTGGCAAAAAGGCAATCGCTGTTGACGACCTAATTGTGTTATTAATTTTAAAAGATTTAAGGTTATGCTTATTTTTGAAAAGTTTTCGTAGCAGAAACAAGAGGAAAGGCCAAACAAAACAGTGCCGGCAATTGCTATTATATTGCGCAAGAATATTAGGCAAATAATGTCAAAGGAGCTGCGACCATAATGACAGACACTTAACATGGACCTTTGATGGACACTTCTGGATGAGATAGTCAAGGGCATTGGAGGAAAACTTGAATGAGGATCCACCCGGTTGAATGATGGGCCGACAGTCAAATCAGCGGAAATGTTTCAGGCCCTTTATCCTTGGGAAAGTGTCCTCAAAAGTGCTTTCAACAGTATTTTAAATTTTGGTACCACACGATTGTGTGCTTAAAAAATCATTTACCTTCAAAATCAAATATAATGAATTTTTAATTGATTTTCCGTTGGGGCTTGCCATCAATGAGGCCTTAAGCTGGCAATTGAAACTGTCTGAGAAATAATTACGTACACAAAAAGGAAAAATACAAAGTTCAAGAGCTTAAGAAAAGGAAAAATTTCTATTCACCTTTTTGACACGTTTGATAATAGATAATATTAGATAATATTAGATTTATTTAGATAATATTTAGATAATATTCAAATAATATATAGATAATATTCAAATATTTATTCAAATAACGACTAGACACCTGAATACGTGGATCCCAAAAGCGCAATCAAACCAGAATCCGTAAAAATTTAAGCTTCCCCAAAGGTCAGGCTTAGAACCAAAAGTCCGAAGGACTTGTAAACAAAGAGACCAACAGAGCCCATAAAAATTACATGCTCTATTCTTAAGCTTCTACTCACCTCACGAACTTCAGAAAAAATAAGTGAATCGTACTCCCGTACTAAATCGTAGTTCTCACTTGGAAAATCCTATTAGATCCTAAGCTGGCACACTATCTTCAGCAAGGAAATGGGAGAGATTGTTGGCTTTAGAGATCCCAAGTAAAATAAGATTACTAAAAATTCTAATTTCGAAGAGAGGTTGCCTGTTATTAAGCTCTGGCCATTATACCTTGGCAAATATTTATCCATACAAAAGGTGGCACAAAAAAAAAAACACCAAAAGAATTTGGGAGTGGGTGGATGCCATAGAATTCTGGGAAAATATTCTGGGAAAAATTTATTTCAGCCGGTCATAAAAGTTACCGTAAAGAATTTTTGCATACTTTTATCCAGGAAACGTAATTATTATAATTATACCCTTGCAGAGGGTATTATAATTTTGTCCAAAAGTGTGCAACGCAGTGAAGGAGACATCTCCGACTTGAGTTGATATGAGCATGTCCGTCTGTCCGTCTGTCTGTCTGCCTGTTTCTACGCGAACTAGTCTCTCAGTTTTAAAGCTATCGTCTTGAAACTTTGCACACACCCTTCTTTCCTTTGCACGCAGTATATAAGTGATTTTGATTTTGATTTGTTTATGGGAAACCGAGATCGGATCTCAGAGCCAAAGACAAAGCAAATGCAGAGTTTAATAATATTGTTTAGAAAATTCATAAGTGGAAAACCATAAGTGGCCTGGACTTATGGGTTGGATAAATTACAATCCAACCCAATTTACAGGAAATTACAATAAAATTAATAATAAAAACTGTGATTCAATTTTTTTTACAACGAGAAAAGCAAAGCAAATTCAATGCAAGTATCGGCCGGATACATGCGAGTATCTCAGAAATACAATGCACCAGAGCCTAATAACTGAGCACAAGCTGATTTCGAGTGTCTGTATGGGCCAAATAAAATCAAAACAAATCACAACAAGAAAGGAAAGCTAATTTCGGGCGGAGCCGAAGTTGATATACCCTTGCAGTTAAAACCGGATATATATCGCAAACATCGGATATAGTGGCCGATCCTTATGAGAATATGATAATATAACCCAATTTATTATAATACAAAATTTAAAACAAGTCCCAAACTTCTATCTTTAACAATACCAAAGTTGGTATTTCTACCAAAAACCATTTCCGATCGTTCAGTTATATGACAGCTATGGGATATAGTCGGCCGATCCTTATGAAATTTGGTAGGTTGGATCAACTGACCAAAAATAGAATCTTTATTAAATTTCAAAAATCTTCAAAAACACGAAAGTTGGGTCATTTCCGATCGTTCAGTTATATGGCAGCTATAGGATATAGCACTCATGTCAAATTTGAACTCTCTAACTCTAACACACCAAAGTTATACCATTTCCGATCAATCAGTTATATGGCAGCTATAGGATATAGTCGGCCGATCCTGGCCGTTCCGACTTATATACTGCGTGCAAGAAAAGAAGGGTGTGTGCAAAGTTTCAAGACGATAACTTCAAAACTGAGAGACTAGTTCGCGTAGAAACAGACAGACGGACAGACAGACGGACAGACGGACATGCTCATATCAACTCAGGAGGTGATCCTGATCAAGAATATATATACTTTATAGGGTCGGAGATGTCTCCTTCACTGCGTTGCACACTTTTGACCAAAATTATAACACCCTCTGCAAGGGTATAAATATAGTCCATAATACCGTACCTTTATGTGATACCTTAAATAACAAAGAAAAGTGAAAGGAATGCCCAATAAACTTTTTTATTAAATGGCATCTCTGTTACACATTTAAATTTTAAATTTTGGTACCACACGATTGTGTGCTAAAAAATCATTTACCTTCAAAATCAAATATAATGAATTTTTAATTGATTTTCCGTTGGGGCTTGCCATCAATGAGGCCTTAAGCTGGCAATTGAAACTGTCTGAGAAATAATTACGTACACAAAAAGGAAAAATACAAAGTTCAAGAGCTTAAGAAAAGGAAAAATTTCTATTCACCTTTTTGACACGTTTGATAATAGATAATATTAGATTTATTTAGATAATATTTAGATAATATTCAAATAATAGATAGATAATATTCAAATATTTATTCAAATAACGACTAGACACCTGAACACGTGGATCCCAAAAGCGCAATCAAAACAGAATCCGTAAAAATTTAAGCCTCCCCAAAGGTCAGGCTTAGAACCAAAAGTCCGAAGGAATTGTAAACAAAGAGACAAACAGAGCCCATAAAAATTACATGCTCCATTCTTAAGCTTCTACTCACCTCACGAACTTCAGAAAAAATAAGTGAATCGTACTCCCGTACTAAATCGTAGTTCTCACTTGGAAAATCCTATTAGATCCTAAGCTGGCACATTATCTTCAGCAAGGAAATGGGAGAGATTGTTGGCTTTAGAGATCCCAAGTAAAATAAGATTACTAAAAATTCTAATTTCGAAGAGAGGTTGCCTGTTATTAAGCTCTGGCCATTATACCTTGGCAAATATTTATCCATACAAAAGGTGGCACAAAAAAAAAACACCAAAAGAATTTGGGAGTGGGTGGATGCCATAGAATTCTGGGAAAATATTCTGGGAAAAATTTATTTCAGCCGGTCCTAAAAGTTACCGTAAAGAATTTTTGCATACTTTTATCCAGGAAACGTAATTATTATAATTATACCCTTGCAGAGGGTATTATAATTTTGTCCAAAAGTGTGCAACGCAGTGAAGGAGACATCTCCGACTTGAGTTGATATGAGCATGTCCGTCTGTCCGTCTGTCTGTCTGTCTGTTTCTACGCGAACTAGTCTCTCAGTTTTAGAGCTATCGTCTTGAAACTTCACACACCCTTCTTTCCTTTGCACGCAGTATATAAGTCGGAACGACCGGGATCGGCCGACTATATCCTATAGCTGCCATATAACTGATTGATCGGAAATGGTATAACTTTGGTGTTTTTAGAGTTAGAGAGTTCAAATTTGACATGAGTGCTATATCCTATAGCTGCCATATAACTGAACGATCGGAAATGACCCAACTTTCGTGTTTTTGAAGATAGAAAGCTGAAATTTAATACAGATTCTATTTTTGGTCAGTTGATCCAACCTACCAAATTTCATAAGGATCGGCCGACGATCCTATAGCTGCCATATAACTGAACGATCGGAAATGACCCAACTTTCGTGTTTTTGAAGATAGAAAGCTGGAACTTGGTACAGATTCTATTCTATATTCCGGTTTTAACTGCAAGGGTATATCAACTTCGGCTCCACCTGAAGTTAGCTTTCCTTTCTTGTTTTTAAAATAAAATTACAATAAAATTAATAATAAAAACTGTGATTTAATTTTTATTACAAAAATTGAAAATAAAACTTATGATTAATTAAAATTACTATTAAAAAACGGTTAACATATTTATGATCTGTGGCGCAGTACCTTTCAAATGATGTATCGAATGTCCTTTAAGGACATATTACAGGATTCCTCAATAATTCAATTTGATTTTGCATTTCTGCTACTTATATTATGTTGAGGTGTTATTGGCAAACAACACGCACCAGCTGAAGATAACGTGCCAGACCTCATAAAGCATACATATTTTTTATCTCCTCTTTTACAGTGATTTCACAAACATGACAAGTTGATAAATCATTAAAAAGTAATTATAAGATCAGTTAAATTTTTCAAAAACATTTTTAGGACCTGTTTACTCTTTATTGTCATTGCAGATGCAATTGTTTAAAAATTTTTCTTCAAATAATTCACATAATCGTGTCTACCTTTTGTAATGAACAGTGTTATTTATTAAATTATTAAGGAATCCTGTAATGCCTATGTCCTTTAAGGACATTCGGTACATCTTTTGAAAGGTACTGCGCTACAGATCATAAATATGTTAACCGTTTTTTTAATAGTCTACTTGGTTAAGAAGTAATTCGCATTTAATTTTTGTTTTCAATTTTTATAATATAAATTGAATCATAATTTTTATTTTTAATTTTATTTATAATTATTATTATAAAAATTGAGAATAAGAGTTATATTTCAATTTTAACAATAGAAATGGAAATAAAAGTTTATTGGGTTTCTGGATTCACCGTTAAGGGGCTATATACAGTTGTACCGCGCATTTTAATTACAAATTTAGTTGTAATTAAATTTTATAGATTTTTTTTGACACCATTGAAAATATTTATTCAAAATGTTTTACCGTCGTTGTTTAGTACATGTTTCTTTTTTGTATAAAAAAAATATAAAATAATAAAAATGTTATAGCCGAATTCCAAGATCGTCTTTTTTCGATGGTGTCTTGCGGTGGACATCATATCCCGAGAACGGTTCATCCGAAATAAAAAATTCATAAAAATTTCGTTAGTACATTGTATTGCCTAGTCCGGAAACGAAGGATTTGTTAAAATATTTATTAAAAAAAAAATGGCAACGGTTTTAACAAAAAATGTACTTTTTCAAGGTATAAGATTTTCGATTTTTATGCTCTAAAAAAGGAGTTTTCAAAAAAGGAATTTATGGTTTCCATTTTCCTTTTCTTCAAGATTCAGGACAATGTTTCCACACAAGATGAACTGCGGCTCATAAACAACAGTTGAAACAAGCTACAATTTTAAGGTGCAGCTTTGGGGGTAAATCCTAATTAGGATACACCGACTCGCCAAAAAAAATAATCAAAACTGTGCTATGGCAATGGAGCTATTCGAGGAGGAATCGCGAGTCTACTTCCTGCCCGGCGGAGGCGGAATTCGGTAAGCCGGCTTGTAATCCCTTCCTGGAATTACTCGGGGACACTTGACTTGATATATCATCAATAAAAATATTGACAAGTTTCTTGACGTTCTGGTAGACCGGCCTTAGTGCTTTGATCTTGCCTCATTCATGAGTTTTATTTTCAGATCCTGTCAATCCTGTCGCGTTTTGTCCTGACTGAGTAACAACTGGAACCTGAATTAATCGGAAATTGTCAGACTGGAAAGATTCACTGACAAAAAAACAGCATAAAAAAGCATAAAGCATAGCATAAAAAATACTATGTTCTAAAAATTTCAAGGCTTTTTATACCCTTGCGAGGGTATTATAATTTTGTCAGTGGCGGATTTAAGGAAAAAGGCCCAGTGGGCAAAATTTTTCCAGGGCTCCCCTTTCACCCCATACAAGAAAGAAATCGAAGGTGTAACTTTCAGCAAGAGGGGCCCTGAAAGCCTTTCGTCGGGGGGGCCCAGTGGGCAAGCGCGCCTTTGCCCACCTGTTAAATCCGCCACTGAATTTTGTCCAAAAGTGTGCAACGCAGTGATGGAGACATCTCCGACCCTATAAAGTATATATATTCTTGATCAGGATCACCTCCTGAGTTGATATGAGCATGTCCGTCTGTCCGTTTCTACGCGAACTAGTCTCTCAGCTTTAAAGCTATCGTCTTTGCACAAACCCTTCTTTCCTTTGTATATAAGTCGGAACGGCTCGGATCGGCCAACTATATCCTATAGCTGCCATATAACTGATTGATCGGAATTGGTATAACTTTGGTGTTTTTAGAGTTAGAGAGTTTAACTATTTGAGAGCTATTTTTGGAAAAACATTATGACATGCCAATTTTCATAAGGATCGGCCGACTATATCCTATAGCTGCCATATAGCTGAACGATCGAAAATGACCCAACTTTCGTGTTTTTGAAGATAGAAAGCTGAAACTTGGTATAGATTATATTTTTGGTCAGTTAATCCGACGATCGGCCGACTATATCTTACAGCTGCCATATAGCTGAACGATCGAAAATGACCCAACTTTCGTGTTTTTGAAGATAGAAAGCTGAAACTTAGTACAGATTCTATTTTTGATCAGTTGATCCAACCTACCAAATTTCATTAGGATCGGCCGACTATATCCCATAGCTGCCATATAACTGAACGATCGGAAATGGTTTTTGGTAGAAATACCAACTTTGGTATTGTTAAAGATAGAAGTTCGGGACTTTTTTTTAGACTTTATATTATTATAAATTGGGTTATATTATTATATTCTCATAAGGATCGGCCAACTATATCCTTTGTTTGCGATTTATATCCGCTTTTAACTGAAAGGGTATATCAACTGCGGCTCCGCCCGAAGTTAATTTTCCTTTCTTGTTTTTATTGAAGTGAACAGTACCGAGAGAGATTGTGGCACTTTTGTCCATTTTCTATGGCGGCATCTGTATTGTGGCTGTCATTGGCAACACCCTGGTCATGTGGGTGAATGCAAAAGGTCACTAATATGTATGTGAGGAGAGTTTTGAACTCCACTCAGTTTTTTTAGAGATAGTTGTGTACATGTAATGTTACAAGTTCTAATTCCTTATATTTTAAAATTAGGATCTGCTTTCTGCTTCTGCTTTTTGTCGTCTCCCTGCTGTTGCTGCTTCCTAGATGCTGCCCTACCGACGATTTTCTAAAGTTGCCATACTGCTGATATTCACACTGCTGTCATATCTCTGATTTTTATACTGTTATACTGCTGCTGTTGTTACATCTTCCACTGTCTTACATTCGGCCATTTCTGACTAGTCATCTGTCCCAGATGAGCAACCGACTTTATTATCCTTTACATAACGCCACAACTTTATGTGATCACAGCTGGTTGAAGTGTTACATGGGCCTTCTACATTCGAACTTCTGCCGTTCCTGTTAAGTTTTGATGTATCATTCGGTCCCAGATATTCTTCAGCCAGTTTTTTACCTGCCCGACGTATAGCAACGGCGTATAGTCTCAAACTTATATAGTATAAGTCTCCAACTTTATAATTGAGTTCTGGTTTACGCCTTAGTTCATAGTTCTTTTTGTAGGATTCCTGTCCACGTTGAATCTCGATCTTTGCATCTTTTCTAAGTTGCTGCCGTTGCTCGTCGAAGTTTGAATACATCTCCTCATCTAGAAGCTGTAGAATACGACTGGTTGGTTTATTGTTCATCTTCACACCAAACATTAGCTTAAATGGTGACTTCTTAGTAGACGCATGTACGTGGGAATTAACAGCTCTCTTCACCTCAGGTATTTCCTTAAACCACTTGGTTGGATCATCTGCCTGATCATCTTAGAAATAATCGACAAGATCATTTTTGATACCGTTTCTCTTCATGTGATCCGTAAACAAGTTGCCTGTGAAAGCAGAGCCTCTGTCCGAAACTATCCGCACTGGGTTGACAAAAATTTCAGCCCAACTCTTAATCTTCTTCAGCGATTCCTCGCAGCTTCCAGTCTTCTTAGGAAGAAGCCATATAAACCTTGTGAATGAGCAAATATGTATTGTTTGTTTTCCAGTGACATCCATGGGAGCACGATGATCAACATAGATACACGGCTTTGGCTTCCAGGATATAGCTGTGCTGGCGGGACTCAGCTACTGCTGTCTTCTTGCTCCAATACTGGATAGGGTAGAGTTTGACATCGAACCACTGCATAAATACCGCTGCAAACCCGTATTTTGATGCACCTGTGTTTAACTCAGTTTAAGTTTCTCTGGTGTAAAATTTCCAAAACATGTTCCTTGGTTAAGGCAAGAAGTGACATTTTCGCCACTTGACGTTCAGGCCAAACGCCCCAGCTCTTTTGCCATCCCCAAGTGCCATCTTTTGCAAACATTTCTCTGCAGTCTCAGCGTGTTTAAATATATATAATATATATTAAATATAATATATGGATGTATACCATATATAAATCGAGTATGTCCTTGTTCATCAGCTCCTGAAAAACATCAGCTCCTGAACTTTTCCCTTTAAAAAAAGGTCCTCCACTCGGTTGGCTACAATTTTAGACCCTCGGTTAAAAAAAAAGGGTTTCAGGTCCCAGGTTTCAGGTTTAATGCGGTGCAAGCCGTATCTCTGCTAGAAAAAATACCTTCTCCTCTACCCCATACCAACAAGGAACCCATTTTAACCACCGGAACCACCTAAACCGAAATCTTCGCTCCTCAAGTTTGTAAAACAAGACATAGAGTTAAAACAGAGGTCTAGCAAAGTTGAGTCAATAATTCAGATACGGCAGAATTTCTAGAAAATGAAGATTGATGAAAATCAGGACCCATTGGAGTACTGGAAGGTAAAATTTAAAATGTTTATAATTGCAGCAACATTAATTAGAGATGCCCGAATTGGTTATACGCGCTAAGCAGGGGCTCTGCATTCCGGCAACCTCGACAGAATCGTAAAGGATGTTTTCCAAAGCGGGCCTAACAATCTGTGACCGAGGGGCGTCCCTGAAGCCAAAAACCGTTAACAAACTGTTATTTTTCAACAAAAATTGGTTTTTAACCAAAGAAATGTGATTTAATTTCTCCTTCCAAATATGAACTAAAAAGATCTCATTTGAATTTGAACCAGTGCACTGGTGTATCCGCTCCGGTTCCAGGTTTGGAAGTCGTCGTATGACTGACCGTACGTCGCGCTCCCGCTACACCGGGACACCGTGCATACGCGCCGCCGAACCCGAGTTTGTAGTGGCGGGGCTGGTGACCGGGGTGTTCTTACTCGGTCTTTGACTTGGGCGCGAGTTCTCGAGTCGGCCGATCCTTGTTTCACAGGACCACGCCTGTTGGTTGCGATTCCAGGAATCGGTAAGGCGTAGGCCAGACGTATCCTTTCTTCACTTCCTGTCTTCATTTGGCTGTCGGACTCTCCAAAGGCGGTCCCTTAATTCAAACAAAGCCGAATCCTTTTTAGAAACGCTCTAACACTTGAATGGCGGATTCTCCACAGGCGGTCCTCCAACTCAACGCCGTGTGGCGGCGTTTACCCCTTCACCGGGCAACGTTACGTTCCACGTGGATTCCATCCTCCCACGGGTAGCCCTTCGCCGGAACCCACGGTAACTGGCTTTCACATTTCCCCCAACCCCCCGTACTGATACTGGCGACATTCCATTGGGCTGCCAGGTTGATGACCGGTGGTTGACCCCCTCTTTCCGCCTTCTCCTCTTCGCCACCTCCACCAGCCGCCTTGCCTGTCGCAGACGCATCCTCCTTGCCATTGCCCTCCTCATGGCCCTCTCCCGTCCATCTCTCAGCACTTGCTTCCACATCCGGGCGTTCTCCTCGCACATCTCCTCCGCGCGTTGGGCCCTTTTCCTGGCCATGTCCGCGACGGTGACCATCGCCCCTTGTCACTGGCGGCACCTTTCGGCTCTCCTCCGGAGCTCCAGCACTTCGCTCTTGCGCCGCTCCTCCACCGTGGCGCGAACGACGGGTATCGCTCTCGTCTGACGAGACGATCATTGTCGCTTCTGATTCGTGGGACATGTTGCTCCGCTGATTAGAATTTTCCAGTGCACTGCAGTGGTCGGCACCCCAATACATTGATATGATTTTAACGCATTAGTGTTAGTTCCGAATAGCAGAGAGTAGGCTGTGAGCATGACGCACTATGGGGCCAACGACCACTTTTTGTGGCCGAAAAACGAAACGAGATATTTCGGTTTGGTTTTCGGATTTAAGTTTATAATAGAAAAATGAATATGTCTTATGAAAATGGGCGTGGCGCCGCATTTTTTTTTATTAAAAAATATATTATATTACCTATTATAATATTTCATCATAAAATTCCATCATAAACTTCCCTCTCTTTCTCTTAAGCGAACGGTCGTGTTTTTTTTTGTGCGCACTGCTTTTTATTATAAATATTGGTAAACCGGTGTTTACATACAGGGTTGCCCATATTCGACGGACCCATCTGACGACGCCATAACTTTTGACAGAGATGGCGGATCGCTTAATGACATACCGCGTTTGAAGCGTCAGTCCAAGCAGATTTTTACCATGGAACAATACACGCCACGCGAGTGCTCTGAAATAGTTGAAATTTACATTCAACGGAACAAGTCAATTGTAAAAACTCAACGTGCTTTTAAAAAATTAAAAAATGTGAAAAGTGCGCCTTCTAAGAACACCATTAAGCGTTTATACGAAAAATTTACGACTGGTGAGGCTCTTTCTAATCCGAAGAGGCCAAATAAAAGTCAACCAAGGCGATCGGACGAGAATATCACTGCCGTACGAGTCAGTGTTGAGAGGTCCCCAAGAACATCCCGAAAACGCCGTTCTCAGTCAAAGGTTTACGTTAACAAGCCAAGGACCCTAGAAGAGCTCAAGGACAACATTCGTGAAGAAATAGCCGCTATTCCGGCCGAAATGTTGGCGAAAACGATGGAAAATGCTGCAAAAAGGGCACAATACGCCATCAACGCCAGAGGCGGCCATTTGAAAGACATCATATTCAAAAATTGATGTAAACAAATCTACTTGGAACAAATTAAATGATTAAGATTGCCAACCGCCAAATTTTTATTTTTTTCTTTGATTTAAAAAAAAAAAACATGTGTCCGTCGAATATGGGCAACCCTGTACATGTGAACTAAATCTTGTGAATCTTAACAATCTTAAAGCCTAAGCCGTATCGCTTCGCGAGTGCTGTGGTATATTTGGAGTCGAATTAATAATTTGTCTAAATTCTATTCCAAGCATAGCTCAGCTCTGCTTCTTCCCCGGCTTATCTATATTTCTGCATTTCTCTTTTGCACTATTCAAAGCTCTCGCTTCGGCTTCCTATTTGGCACAGTGGTTCAAGGTATTGTGTTTTTTAACTTTTTAAATATTAATTTTTGTTTTATTAAATAAAAAAAAAAATTTTAATAAAATGGAATTTAAACTTGTCTGTGCCATTAAGTCTTGTAACAAGACAATTTCCTCATCCCAGCCTGCCATCCATTGCTGGCTATGTGAGAACGTCGTACATGCCAAGTGTGCCGTTTCACTGCATCAGTTTCGGATGCCATTTCAGGTCTGGGATACATTATTGTTGTGAAAATTGTCGTGCTGTGCAAGGCGAAATGAGGTCGTTCATGAGACAGACCAAAAATGGATTTAAAGAGCTGATCACTGGTTTTCGTAAAATCAATGACCAGCTCTGTGCGCTGGACACTCAGTTTAGTGGCCTTCAGCTTAAGAAATCCGCTGTTTCTGATCCGCCTCAGCCTGATCAGCCGACATTAATGCAGCCGCTTATACCCCAAGGGCTAGAACTGAGAAAAAATTCGTCCGAATTTCTCAGGGAAAATGAGCAATTGTCCGATATGTCCGCCATGGCATCCCTTTAAGTGATGCCACAGGTCCTAGGGAACGAAACCACCATTAGAGTCACCCAAAAGGGTATTCCATAGTCCACCACAGTCCACCGGCACCGACTGATGCTGCAGTTCTCGTACCTGCGACACCCAAACCCTTACAGGTGATTCCTCCATCGAAACATATATTTGTTTCTCGGCTTGCCCCTGATACTTCAGAGATTGATATCTCGGCTTATATCAAAGCCAAAACAAAAGCCGATATAAGGGTGGAGGACATACAAATATTTAAATATAATTATACAAGGCGCACGTCTTCTTTCAAGATTCGTGTGCCCGCGCTGATGTTCAAGACGATTTGTTCTCCCATTTTTTGGCCGGAGAATCTTTTCGTCCAAGAACATCAGCCACTAACCCAAAAAACTAGTATCATCACTAACACTTACCTATCAGAACACTAGAGGGCTCCATAGCAAACTCCCTGAACTATATTCTGATAGTTCTTCCTTTGCATCCCATATTATAGCCTTTACAGATACTTGGTTAAAGCCGGAGATCTTTAGCCCCGAAGTTTTTCCAAGTAAGTACACCACTTTTAGACGGGATCGACCTCAGCGAAGGGGGGTGGAGTCCTCATTTCGGTAGACTCTAACTCTACTTGCGTTAAAATCACTATGTCCGTGAAATCTTTATACATTACATGTTCATATATACCGCCTATGTCTGAACGGCCTACATATTGGCAGCATTTGTCCGCTTTTCGACACGTCTTTAATCTTATGACGGATCGTGACCAACTCGATAACTCACCATCTTTGTCACTTATCACTCACCATGACTTCACCGCGGGCATGTTTGACATGTCCCTAGGTCAGATTAACCATGTTAGAAATTCGTCGTCGGCTTTTAGACTTATGTTTTGTATCTGATCCTGATTGCACCGCTCTCTCCAGAGCTTTCCCCTTTCAACCCCAGAGGGTCCTTATCACCCCACGCTGGAGGTCTCTATCGAAACTATTCCTGGTATCGAGTCACTATGTCCCTATATAGAGTCACTATGCGTGGCAAATAAGATTCGCTGCTTCCGTAAAGCTGATTTTCAGAAACCTAATAGCCTTATCGATACATACGATTGGTCCGATATTCTGGCATGCACTGATCTTTACGTCACTTTAGAAAAATTTTATTTTACTTTAAATCAGAGGTCGGCACGGCCCTATCTCGGGGGCATAGGAAATTTCTCTGCCCGAGCTCTGCCACACACACACAGTATAAATGTGTGAAACGTCATGCTCAAAGCCTACTTTCTGCTATTCTCTGTTACTATGCTGGGTAATCAGAGGGTTACAGTAGAGCGACAATTAAGGAGAATGGAGCCGGCTCAGTGTCACAGATGCCAGCGCTTTGGACACACAAAGAACTTCTGCCGCCGAGACTTTGTCTGTCTTAAGTGTGCTGGTAGCCACCCTTCCACGGACTGTGCAAACACTAGAATTGCCAATCCTAAGTGTGCCAATTGTGGTCTGGGACATATTGCCAGTTACAAAGGCTGCACGGTGTACAAAGAATTTAAAACCCGCCTCCTTGCCTATCGTTTACACTCTGCCGATAATGGTCAAACTAGGACACACCAATCTAAGGTTAGGTTTAATCCCCAACCCACCTACTATGACAGTCATCAGCAACAACACAAGCAGCTACCTCAAAATACATCCTTACAACAGCAGGATTTCATCCGTGAAGGCTTCAGGGATCAACTGCGGTCTCCTAGTGGTCGTAGAGCAACTATAATGTCTGACGTTCAGCCCCATCTCAACAAAGCTAACAATCCCTCGTCAAATCCTAAATTAGGCAAAAGGAATCCATTTAGTAACTCTCCCCACACGCCTCCTAAAAATTTTCAATCGCGTAATCCAGCTGAAAATCATTTAATTAAACTTCAACAGCAACTTAGGAACGAGCCACAACTTATGAATGGGCAGCGACTTGAAAATGGCAAACATGTCTCAAACAAAAATGTTGTCATGCATTCCAGTGCAAATACCAGACAATCACATCAGCACGAGAGAACCCGTTACCCGCAACAAAATGTAGTATCCTCAAACAACCCCCAATCTACACCAACTGGCTTGCCTCAAAGAACCTGGTCTACTCCCTCGTCAACTAATGGCGACCTCCTGCAAATGATTCAACAGAGTGTGTCCTCTGTAAGTGACTTAAGTATAAAACTTGATTCCCTCATTTCTCTCATACACGTAATTGTTGCTGACCCCAAGCTGCTAACTAATACTGGCAGTGGCTTCACAAAAATCTAGCAGCTCATTATTAGATATCTTCTTAATAAAAAAGGAAAAAAAAAAAAGGAGTACACCCTTATGACTACCCTGAAAACTGTGGAGTCCTATTAGCCAGTTCAATGATTTACCTATAAACACAACCTCCAGTATTTTGTAGACCTAACTATAATACAATTAAAAGACAATATGAAAGTTCCTTGGAAATTTTACCATCTACGTCATGAGGATCTCTAAATTGTTCATTTAAATTATAGCATTAATCCTTTTCCTGCCAGTCTTAAAGGAAATAACACTATAAAGGAATCAATATTAAAGCCTGCAACACAATTATTTTATAATATCCATATATATGCATTCCTTTATCACAAAAACTACAACTCTATTGCCTGCTCTCCTTCTGTGCTTCTTTTCCTCCGTATGCAACTCCCACACACATAGAACAAAGTGTTATACGTACATACTCTCTTAAAGTTGCTCTGCGCTGTCGCCTTATTCTGCACCATTTTTTTTTTTCAGCCATTGCGATTCTGTTTCACTCTTTCACAAGCCTTAACTGCGATCGGTTGTATTTGACAAGCACACCAAGGAAAAAATAAAATAAAAAACTGTACCATGGCTGCTTCATCTAATAAAGATGATTATTATTATCCCCCAATAATTGTTTTGGATGTCTCATCAATACTCAACTTTAAAGGATTCCTTCGCTCATGCTACTCGAGGATCATCAACTATGAGGTTACCCGTCTGGATGAGGGCAGAGTTAAGGTGACCTGCTTCACCAAGGATGATCACTCCCTCATCCTTTCGAACTTGTATGGATCAGGATATCGGGCCCACTCAATAATGCAACATTTAAACGATTATCGGCGCTTTATTATTCGAGGCCTTCATCACTCAATTCCTATCTCAAGTATTCGTGCGGAATTTGAGTTCTTAAACTTCACTTTATGCCATATCCGAAACCTAAAGTTTTATCGTAGCCGTGAGCCAATGAATCTATTTGAGATTGCTGTAGCACCGTTCGACCTGGAACGTGTTGACGAATTCCTTGCTATTAAGAAGCCATCGAGCCATCGAGCGCCAAAGGCAATCGGATGAGCCTACAATGTGTCAACGGTGCCAGCGTTACGGGCACACAAAGAACTACTGCCGTCGCGATCCCGTCTGTTTAATTTGTGCTGGCCCGCATCACAAGGCCGACTGTTCCCTTCCGTGGACTTCTCCTCCTAAGTGCGCCAACTGTGGTGGCAAACACGTTGCCACTTACAAAGGCTGTGTTAAGTTCATGGAAGCAAAGGAAAGTCTTTCTCAAGGACCAACCAACTCCTCGGCTCAGCGTCATCCTTCCACCTCGCCGCCTCAGCAGTGTATATCTCCTCCAATGACTTCTCAACGTGCGCTCAATCTACTCAAACCGCTTCCTTCACCTACTAAACGTGATCCGCATCACTCCAAGCCACCTCGCCGAGCTCCATCGCCAGCTTGGGATGACTTGAGCGACTCCAGTTGTGATTCTCGCACAACTAATCGACCATCTCGGCCACGCACAACATCATCTCGTCGTGTACTCTCTCCGGCTCGCCGCCATCGCTCCAGCCCGATTCCTCAACGTTCTGAATCGCCTCCTACCACATCCCGTCGTGCTCGGCTGAAGCCATCTACTCGGCTCAACTCCAAGGCACCTCGTGTGTCCTTTTTGATACCCCATGGTGGCCGTGACAGATCCAGCAGCGACTCTGGCCCATCCTATCTGGATTCTAAACCACCAAAAACCTCATCCAATCGAAAACACTCCTTACTCCGCCGTCGCCACCACAGCGCATCCTCTCGGCGTTCAGGACTACCGGTTCAGGGCCATTCAAGCGACTCCAGTTATGACTGTGGTCCACCTATGCGTTGTTCTCCTCCAGAAAAACCCCATCGTGCGCCTGAGCAGCGGGAATCACGTTTCAGGATGCCCTCTCCCATCGCTTTGGAAAGACCATCTCAGCGGCTGTCCTCGTCGGACCAATCTGGCCACAGTTGTTCCCCTGGAGGTGACCTGAATTCCCTCTCCGAAGAGCCCCCTATGGAAGGCTCACCTCCTGATGATCTACTCAAGGCTGTCCTTCGCAGCAGCCGCACCGTTGATGGACTGTCCAAAAAGTTGGACTCAATAGCCAAACTGGTTGAATTTTTCACATCTGATCGATGATTTATTACATTTTATAACACAAAACTACTTAAACTACTTAAATATAGTTCATTAAAACTAAAATTGGTTCTCTTAATTCTGGAAAAATTCTGGAAAAAATAAAATTCTGGGTTTCTTAATTCTATTTTATGCTGCTGTTCCTGATCCTTTTTACTCGCCCTCTCCAGACATGATCGGAGTTAATTTCGTCGCATACTTGCGATTGTTCCATCCTGGTGTCTGCCTTCGCGACTGGATTCCAAATATATGCTGGTTTCTTAACCGGTGGTGGATCGGAGATTGCCTGCTGCTCCTGAATTTGCCTTCCAACCTTGCTCGTCGTTTCCTTGCTGCTTATTCTACACAATTCATACAGAAATTTTAAATTTGGATTAAACTTACTATTTTGCTGCCTATTTGTCTACATACCTGTGATTAACCAAACTCAAGCGACTTCTATGTATGTGACTGGCTCTGGTACATTTACTGGATACTCAAATATGAATAAAACTGCAATTAGAAATGTTAAACGAAATTATTTTCATTAATCTACTCAAAACAAATCTGCTTACCTAGTGAAATTTTCAATCTTAATTGTTCTACTCCTGCTGAAATGATATGGCACTGCTAACTCAAAACCAAGTAACCAACGCTGTGGTCTACTGAATGTGGCTCAGTGATACTGATTTGTAGGACCATGGATTAATCAGATGCTGCCTGCTACTCCTTTTTCTGCCTTCACTGGCTTTGCTTGGCGTCCTCTTGCTGCTTGTCCCCCGTAACTGAAACAATAATTTAAACTTGGATTAATCTTATCATACTATTACTGTTGCATCCGCATACCAGTAGTAAATTCAACCTGGATGTCTGCTATGCAGTTGACTCTGCTGCCGGTGCTGGACTCTCAAAACAGGGACTAAGCTACAATGAATCTGCTCCAAATAAATCTGCCCACCTACTGTAACTCTCCAATCTCAATTCCTGTGACCACTGGTGTGAGTTTGATCTGCTAATAGAAGCCTGGATCTATTCTTAATTGTTCTACTCCTGCTGAAATAATAAGGCACTGCTAGCTCTAAACTAAGTAACCAACGCTGTGTGTCTACTGAATGTGGCTCAGTGATACTGATTTGTAGGATCATGGATTAATCAGATGCTGCCTGCAACTCCTTTATCTGCCTTCGCTGGCTCTGCTTGGCGTCCTCTTACTGATTGTCCCCCATATCTGGAACAATAATTTAAATTTGGATTAAATTTGCCATACTATTACTATTGCACCCACATACCTGTAATAAATTCAACCCAGATGTCTGCTATGCAGTTGGTTCTGTTGCATGTGCTGGATCTTCAAAACAGGAATAAAGCTACAATGAGAAATTTTGAATTAATTATTTTTATGTATCCATTCCAAATAAATCTGCCCACCTGCTGAGGTTCTCCAATCTCAATTCCTGTGGCCACTAGCGTGAGGTTGATCTGCTAATACAAGACTGGATCTGCGAGTTGCTTTATGAATACCTCTCCACACCTTATAATGGAAATTAAATTCAGATTAATTCATCATACTGCTGCAAACTTGCGTACATACCTGTGGTTAATTCAACTTGAATTCTGCTCTACGTTTGATACCTGTACACATGCTGGATTATTAACGGTGTATAAATCTGAAATTAGAAATTTTACATTCAATTATTCCTGCTGCTTTACTCCAAATAAAATTGCCTGTCTACTGTGTAATGCTCAACGCAATAGCTGTTAGATTGAACTTATTTTGCCTCTACAAATTCTGCAACATACCATGTATTAATAGAAACTGATGTTTGCCCTATGACTGCTCCTATACAAGCGCTGGTCTCTTGATTGGAAATGGATCTGCAATGAGAAATTTTGAATTAATTATTTTTATGAATCCACTCCAAATAAATCTGCCCACCTGCTGAGGTTCTCCAGTCTCAGTTCCTGTGGCCACTGGCGTGAGGTTGATCTGCTAATACAAGCCTGGATCTGCGAGTTGCTTTATGAGCACCTCTCCACACCTTATAATGAAAATTAAATTCAGATTAATTCATCATACTGCTGCAAATTTGCGTACATACCTGTGGTTAATCCTACTTGATTTCTGCTCTACGTTCGATACCTGTACACATGCTGGATTATTAACGGTGTATAAATCTGAAATTAGAAATTTTACATTCAATTATTCCTGCTGCTTTACTCCAAATAAAATTGCCTGTCTACTGTGTAATGCTCAACGCAATAGCTGTTAGATTGAACTTATTTTGCCTCTACAAATTCTGCTACATACCATGTATTAATAGAAACTGATGTTTGCCCTATGACTGCTCCTATACAGGCGCTGGTCTCTTGATTGGAAATGGATCTGCAATGAGAAAACTTATTGCTAAAATTGTAAACAACATGTGCTATTCAATTATTGTTTTTCTTGCATTGCACACTGCACTAATACTAACTTAGCTTTGCCAGTTATGCTTAAAGACATTGGTTAGAGGTACTCTGACGCTCAGTTTCGCTGTCTCTGAAACAATTGTTTCTACACTACCTAGCAACTTGTTGCAATACATGTTGTTTAACTAAACGAAGCTCTACCTTAAATAAACAAATGTATCTGACCCTTGACTGGTCAGCCAATTTACTAAAATTATAAGATTACTATGGCACTGATTTGCCGGGAAAGGCAGAATAACCATACCTTTCCTACTAATTTACTCCTCAAAATTCTCAGGCACCTGCTACCCCTGACTGCTGATTGATATTCTAGTTGGTTATTGTTAAATCTACATCACTTCTTCCCAACTACACCTACGTATATCTATGACTCCTGATTACCAATTTCCCTAAACTTGGGGATTGGGCACTGTATTCCTAGCTCTGGTAGCAGCCTCCAACCAGCTACCCTGCCACTGGGCACCGGCTTTCCAATCCAGCTTCATCTTCCCAGCGTTTGGATCTCTGGCTTGGCCACCAATTTTATCTTTATCTAAGTGAATTCAAAACGCTTTTATACTCATTGTTTACTACCTAATTAGGTTGCATCTATTACTTAATTGCTCCAAATTATATCCTACTACTCTTAACCTGCATCATTCCTCACCAACTGCACCTGTTTACATCTGTGACTCCTGAACTCCTAACTTTCGCGGTAGCCTCCAAACAACTACTCTGCCATTGAGTACCGGCTTTCCAATTCGTTCTCCATATACCCAGCGTTCTGACCACTGATTTGGCCTTCAGGATTCCAGGTCGACGCTTGGACTCAACGTTCTTAGTAAATAATTATCCTTATACTAAATCTGCATTATTCATAAAATACTTCAGTTATTCTGTTTACTTTTCTCTTTATTGATACTCCAAATCTTATATGTTAAAAACTGTTAGTAGTTTTTGTTAGTAGTTGTGACCTCATCGAAAGCACGCCCTGAAATAAAAAAGAAAAGAAAAAAAGAAAAAAAAAACCTGAAAATGGAAAGTGCTTTTTTAATCCTGTGTGTTATCCTAATCCTACGAGTAGTGTGCGCCCTCAATTAAAAAAAAAAATTTTAAACTTTTCACAACAAATTTTTAATTAACTTTTAAAAAATGTTCCACGTGAATTTTAATGTGCGCATACTACCACATGTTTCTGCATTGTGTATGTAACGCTATACACATAGACAGTCTTTACATGCACCTGTTACACCTACGCTGTCTACCTCATCCCAGTTATGTGTTTGATTGTATTGGAACCGTGCTAATTCACCACTTTGCTGTTACATCTTCTGCACTACTACATCAACCTATATGCATTCCTCCTAATATCATCACGTCAAACTCCACCACCACAATAAATACTCTACTGTACTATACTGTACTGGCACACCATCATCCTTAATGAGACTGTACTTTGCACATGGAAATGTTGGAGCCATCCTAGCAGCCATCCCCAAATCCTAGCAGTAACAACAATATGGATCCTAGTATGGAAGAATATGAAGATAGCCTAAATGGAAACGTGGATACACTACCTAAATCTATTGCTGCTTATGATGGCCCCCTTGACAAAAGTCGTTCCACACCCTATAGGCTTCCTAGGTTCTCTCCTAACCTTAACTTGACTCCTAGTGACCGTGCAACCATTAATAAACTTGCCCCTAAAAACCAGGAAAACGAACGACAGCTACGTGAAGCTGAACCAGTTATGTGCCATAGATGTCAACGCTTTGGGCACTTAAAAAATTTCTGCCGTCGTGATTTTGTCTGCCTTAAGTGTGAAGGCAACCACCCATCCACGAATTGCATTAAAACTAAAATTGCTAATCCTACATGTGCCAATTGTGGTCTTGGCCATGTTGCTAGCTATAAAGGGTGTCCTACGTTTAAAAAAGCCAAGTCTCAGCTCCTTTCCTACCAAGAACACACAATTGTTAATTCTCAGCAGCACCGCCACCTATCTCTGAATTCATCGCAACAACAGCAGGTTTTTGCCTGGGAAAACAATAGTGATCACCAGTTGCCTCCTCGAGGGCGTAGAAAAGTCATTTCACCTGATTACAAACTCAAATCAAATAAAGCTGGCACCCCCCAGGTGAAATCTAATTCAGGCGAAAAATCTATAATTAATAACCCTGATAATAAATGCACTCAAATCATCCACATACGTAATTCTGCAGATAATCATTTAAACAAATTTCAGCAGCAGCCCAGCCCTAATACCAACCAATCACACCAATATGAGGACACTTGCCACGCTCTACAACCTTGTTCTTCTTCTTATCATCCTCAACCTACCCCAAGGCGGCTAGTTGTTATGTCTTGGCCCCCTCTCTCACCAGCACACGGCGATCTCCCATTGTTAATGCATCGCTGTTTGTCCTCTATAGGTGAGATGGGCAAGAAGCTGGATATTCTCATCACTCTCCTGCGCTCACTCATTACTGGCTCTAATCTGCCACTACCGCTCACACAGCAACCCTGTCTCTGAAACAATTGTTTCTACACTACCTAGCAACTTGTTGCTATACATGTTGTTTAACTAAACGAAGCTCTACCTTAAATAAACAAATGTATCTGACCCTTGACTGGTCAGCCAATTTACTAAAATTATAAGATTACTATGGCACTGATTTGCCGGGAAAGGCAGTATAACCATACCATTCCTACTAATTTACTCCTCAAAATTCTCAGGCACCTGCTACCCCTGACTGCTGATTGATATTCTAGTTGGTTATTGTTAAGTCTACATCACTTCTTCCCAACTACACCTACGTATATCTATGACTCCTGATTACCAATTTCCCTAAACTTGGGGATTGGGCACTGTATTCCTAGCTCTGGTAGCAGCCTCCAACCAGCTACCCTGCCACTGGGCACCGGCTTTCCAATCCAGCTTCATCTTCCCAGCGTTTGGATCTCTGGCTTGGCCACCAGGACTTCAGGTCGATGCTTGGACCCTACGATCGAATTTTATCTTTATCTAAGTGAATTCAAAACTCTTTTATACTCATTGTTTACTACCTAATTCTGTTGCATCTATTATTTAATTGCTCCAAATTATATCCTACTACTCTTAACCTGCATCATTCCTCACCAACTGCACCTGTTGTTTACATCTGTGACTCCTGAACTCCTAACTTTTGCGGTAGCCTCCAAACAACTACTCTGCCATTGAGTACCGGCTTTCCAATTCGTTCTCCATATTCCCAGCGTTCTGACTACTGATTTGGCCTTCAGGATTCCAGGTCGACGCTTGGACTCAACGTTCTTAGTAAATAATTATCCTTATACTAAATCTGCATTATTCATAAAATACTTCAGTTATTCTGTTTACTTTTCTCTTTATTGATACTCCAAATCTTATATGTTAAAAACTGTTAGTAATTCAATTATTTCTATAAGCTTGTTATTAATTGCTTCTTATGTTATCTAATATTTGTATAAAATGTATTAGTGTAAGTAATCACTGTATATTACGCAAATAAAAAGCTGTAACCACTCTGGTAGTGGCTATCAGTCCTAGTTGTGACCTCATCGAAGGCACGCCCTGAAATGAAAAAGAAAAGAAAAAAAGAAAAAAAAAACCTGAAAATGGAAAGTGCTTTTTTAATCCTGTGTGTTATCCTAATCCTACGAGTAGTGTGCGCCCTCAATTAAAAAAAAAAAATTTTTAACTTTTCACAACAAATTTTTAATTAACTTTTAAAAAATGTTCCACGTGAATTTTAATGTGCGCATACTACCACATGTTTCTGCATTGTTTATGTAACGCTATACACATAGACAGTCTTTACATGCACCTGTTACACCTACGCTGTCTACCTCATCCCAGTTATGTGTTTGATTGTATTGGAACCGTGCTAATTCACCACTTTGCTGTTACATCTTCTGCACTACTACATCAACCTATATGCATTCCTCCTAATATCATCACGTCAAACTCCACCACCACAATAAATACTCTACTGTACTATACTGTACTGGCACACCATCATCCTTAATGAGACTGTACTTTGCACATGGAAATGTTGGAGCCATCCTAGCAGCCATCCCCAAATCCTAGCAGTAACAACAATATGGATCCTAGTATGGAAGAATATGAAGATAGCCTAAATGGAAACGTGGATACACTACCTAAATCTATTGCTGCTTATGATGGCCCCCTTGACAAAAGTCGTTCCACACCCTATAGGCTTCCTAGGTTCTCTCCTAACCTTAACTTGACTCCTAGTGACCGTGCAACCATTAATAAACTTGCCCCTAAAAACCAGGAAAACGAACGACAGCTACGTGGAGCTGAACCAGTTATGTGCCATAGATGTCAACGCTTTGGGCACTTAAAAAATTTCTGCTGTCGTGATTTTGTCTGCCTTAAGCAACCACCCATCCACGAATTGCATTAAAACTAAAATTGCTAATCCTACATGTGCCAATTGTAGTCTTGGCCATGTTGCCAGCTATAAAGGGTGTCCTGCGTTTAAAAAAGCCAAGTCTCAGCTCCTTTCCTACCAAGAACACACAATTGTTAATTCTCAGCAGCACCGCCACCTATCTCTGAATTCATCGCAACAACAGCAGGTTTTTGCCTGGGAAAACAATAGTTTTCACCAGTTGCCTCCTCGAGGGCGTAGAAAAGTCATTTCACCTGATTACAAACTCAAATCAAATAAAGCTGGCACCCCCCAGGTGAAATCTAATTCAGGCAAAAAATCTATAATTAATAACCCGGATAATAAATGCACTCAAATCATCCACATACGTAATTCTGCAGATAATCATTTAAACAAATTTCAGCAGCAGCCCAGCCCTAATACCAACCAATCACACCAATATGAGGACACTTGCCACGCTCTACAACCTTGTTCTTCTTCTTATCATCCTCAACCTACCCCAAGGCGGCTACTTGTAATGTCTTGGCCCCCTCTCTCACCAGCACACGGCGATCTCCCATTGTTAATGCATCGCTGTTTGTCCTCTATAGGTGAGATGGGCAAGAAGCTGGATATTCTCATCACTCTCCTGCGCTCACTCATTACTGGCTCTAATCTGCCACTACCCGCTACTGTTAATGACTCCTTTAATGTCTAGTTACTCATCAATCAATCATCGCACTGCTGCTCCTCTGCAGCGGAGTGTATTCCATAATCCACTGCCCAATTCTAGAAATCCTGTAAGCGAACCTAATATTAATTCTATTAACATAGCCTATTGGAATGCCTGTGGACTAAATAACAAAATGACTGAATTAGAATTCTTTATTAAATCAAATAAAATTGACATTATGATGGTCATGGAAAGCCGCTTACCTACAAACCCTGGCTCCAATGCTCCTGCAGATAATTCTTATAATATTGAAGGGTTTTTACTGTATCCTGCTTTCCACCCCTCTGGTAATAGAAAAGGGGGAGTTGTTACCTATGTTAATGCTAAACTAAAACATATTGCCTTGCAACCTATTGAGGAAGAATTTCTACAATGTGCTCCGATTTTACTGCGCACTACTAATGATGAGGATATAGTTATCAGCCCAACTTATTGCCCACCAACATTCTCTTGGACTACAGATCATTTTCAAAGACTATTTGCTCATTTCAAAAGCCTTTCCAAAAACTCGAAGTTTATAGTCTGCGGAGACTGGAATGCTAAGCACCCCTGGTGGGGCAATCCTAGATCCTGCCGTAGGGGTAGATCTCTTCTCGAATGCATACACTCAAACGCGCTACTTAATGTGCTGGCTACGGGTGGGGCCACTCATTTTCCCTTCGATCAAAGAAAACTCCCGTCTGCTATAGACTTTGCAGTCTATTCTGGCCTTCATTATGACAGAACTCTTACTTACTCTACAGTTGATCTGCGATCAGATCACTTGCCTATATTTATAAAGCTCTCAATAAATGGCTGCGTGGATAGCACTCAAAAACTTCACCGACTGCTCCCTTCTGGCGCTAACATTAAGAAATTTCAAAATATTTTATCGGGACTTATACTGCTCAACACAGACATTAATAGTGGTCAAGACATTGAGGATGCGATCGACATCTTTAATCGTAACATTTACCATGCCGCCTCTCTGGCTACTCGTTTTATAAGAACTCGTCATTCCAATCGTCCTGAGAGAATTCCTCTTAATCAAAAGCTTCGTAAACTCCAAGATGTTAAGTTCCAGATGAAACGCCTTCTTATCGCAATGCAATCCCCTATTGCCAGAAAAAATTTTTTTGCAGCCTGTAGGCGCTTTACTAAAGCCTTACGAGATGAAAAAATTAAGAAGACCAATAATATTTTTAACAAAATTGACCCACTTGATCGATATTGTATTCAAAAGCTTTGGAGAATTACAAATCAATTCAAAAGACAACCGGAACCTAACTGGCCACTCAAACTCCATGTTGATAATTCTAATAGCGCTAATCATTCAACTACTTGGACCAAAAATAATGATGACAAATCAAATGCCTTTGTTATTCACTTGGAGGAAAGGTTCTCACCCAAACTTACTAATCTACCTGAATTTAGAACTAAAGTCCTTGCTGAAAAAGAAGTAGTCCGCCTCCAAAAATCTCTAATGGCTGCTCCCAGCTGGATCTATCGTGAATCCTTTGACAATAAACCTAAAGGCGTTGGTGTCCCCTTCCGACCCATCTCACCTAACGAAGTGCACTCCAAAATAAAGCTTCTTCAAAACAAAAAAGCTGCTGGCCCAGATCTCATTGATAATAAGGTTATTAAGTTACTGCCTCAAAAAGCTATTCTTTATCTCACCCAAATTTACAACTGCATTTTAAGATATGGTTATTTTCCCAAACAATGGAAACATGCAGCCATTACTATGGTTAAGAAGCCAGAAAAAGTCCCTATGATGTCGCTTCTTACAGACCCATTAGCTTACTTGCTGGCTTCTCTAAAATATTTGAAACGCTACTTATGGATAGGATGTTTAACTGCCAGGACTTTGAACGAGCGATTCCTTCTCATCAGTTTGGCTTTAGGAAACAACATAGCACTGAGCAGCAGCTATTACGAGTCACTCAACACATTCTATCTGCCTATGAGCAAAACTCCTTCTGCTCTGCTGTTTTCATTGATGTGAGTGAGGCCTTTGATCGTGTCTGGCATGAGGGTCTCCTATTAAAACTAGTTAAGCTCCTTCCCTACTCACTGTATCGTGTTCTAGAAAGCTACTTAAATAATCGTCCATTTACAGTAAATGGAGTAAATGGAACATCATCCCGAATCGGAAATGTCAAAGCCCGCGTCCCACAGGGGAGTGTTTTGGGTCCCATTCTTTATTCGATCTTCACCTCAGATATGCCTATTCCTGAAATAATTAGCCGTAATGATGTCTATAATCCTGACCAACTTAGTAATATGCTATTATCCACGTATGCTGATGATACCATTATACTCTGTACTAGGAAAGAAGCTCATGATGCTATTCGTGCTAATGAATACTTCCTCAGACATGTCACTAAATGGGCCTCTGATTGGTGTATTACTCTTAATCCTTGCAAAACGGTCCATGTCCTATATACAAAGCGATCCATTTCCACCATTACTGGACCTAAATCACCTAAGATGAATGAAATACTTATAAAGAATGAACCCAGGCACCGATACCTCGGACTTATATTGGACAGAAAGCTTGTTCTTCACCACCATATCAAAATGCTCATAAATCGTACCCGCTCAGTTGCCTTTAGCCTTAACTGGATAATTGGGAATAAAAGTAGTCTTTCAGTTGAAAGTAAAATCCTACTTTACAAGCAAATTGTTGCCCCCATTTGGCAGTACGCCTTACCCATTTGGGGTGCTCTTATCTCTAACACTCAATTTCAGAAAATGGAGTCTGCACATAGTAAGCTATTCCGGAAAATTTCTAAAGCTGGTCGGTATGTCAGAAACCAAACTATACGCGACTTGTATAACATTAAATCTGTCAACGAAATCTACTCTGAATCCAGTGAAAGACTTGCTACCTCGCTGGTCTCACATCCAAATCCAGAAGCTAGGCGTATTCTATCTGAACTGTTTATTCCAGACAGACTTGAAAGGTCAAGATATAAAGAACAAGCTTAAAAACACTTTCTCCCACTCCGCCAGCTACTCCTGCAACATCAACAACAATCTCCTGCTACTCCTGACTATCCATTCCCTACTTTAATACGTTTTGAACAACAACAAACAGATATACCAAACAGGCTTAAAGAAAGATTGGCTACTGAAGCTCGTGAAGAGAGAGAACGCCTAGAACTTGAACGTGATCCTTTGCAGCGCCCCTCGATTTTTTGGGTAAACACTCTATCACGTAAACTCCGTAGCGGTGTTTCTACGCGCTGGGAAACAGCGCAGAAAATCACGTCCTGTTTTTAGCGTCATCCTTGCTGCTTTCATACCTTTACGGAAATAGGATTTTGAAAACAGATTAAACCCAGCATCCTGCTACTAATCTGCCCACTTACCTGCGATTAATCCATCCTGATGTCTGCTCTACAGTTGGATCCCAAATGCATTCTATTTTCTCAATCAGAAACAAATTGGAGATCACCTACTGCTCATATATCTGCCTTCCAACCTTGATCGATGTTTTCTCTGCTGCCTATCCTACACAACTGATACAGAATTTTTAATTTGGATTAAATTTATCATGCTGCTACCTATCTGTCTACATACCTGTGTTCAATCAAACTTATACGGCTCCTATGCATGTAACCAGTTCTGGTACATCTGCTGGATACTTAAACAGGAATAAAACTGCAATTAGAAATATTGAACGAAATCATTTTCATTAATCTACTCAAAACAAATTTGCTTACCTAGTGAAACTCTTCAATCTCAATAATTCTATGCCTGCTGAAATGATATGGTGCTACTAACTTAAAACTTAGTATCCAACGCTGTGTGTCTACTGAACGCGGCACAGTGATACTGATTTGCATAACCATGGATTAATTAGATGCTGCCTGCTGCTCCCGTATCTGCCTCCCTGGCTTTGCTTGACATCTTCTTACTGCTTGTTCCTATAACTGGAACAAAATTTAAATTTGGATTAAATTTATCATACTATTACTATTGCACCCACATACCTGTAATAAATTCAACCCAGATGTCTGCTATGCATTTGGCTCTGTTGCATGTGCTGGATCTTCAAAACAGGAATAAAGCTACAATGAGAAGTTTTGAATTAAATTATTTTTATTAATCCACTCCAAATAAATCTGCCCACCTGCTGAGGTTCTCCAATCTCAATTCCTGTGGCCACTGGTTTGAGGTTGATCTGCTAATACAAGCCTGGATCTGCGAGTTGCTTTATGAGTACCTCTCCACACCTTATAATGGAAATAGAATTCAGATTAATTCATCATACTGCTGCAAACTTGCGTACATACCTCTGGTTAATCCAACTTGAATTCTGCTCT